>NC_034195.2:29326997-29354497 GCF_002021735.2 Oncorhynchus kisutch
GAGCACCGTTACACACTACCAAGTGAGCTATTTTTCAGATGTTGCCCTATTATTATTATTATTATTATTATTATTACACAGTAATAGTGTCACTGCTATTAGCTTCACGACATACTATGGAACGCCGTTTGGGTCTTTGCGTTTCAAAAAAGATACACGTCAAATAGCAATATTTTATGCGTTAAATAAGCTTTTAATTTGACACGTCAAGTAACACAGTTCTATTATAGAATGTTGTGTCTTCTGAATTTGCACGTGCAAGTCAAGCACCACCACTACTATCAGTAGCACTGTCAAAGCTGCACAAAAAAGTCTGCAAACAAGCAAACACCGGCCACAAACAATGAGTTTACAATACCGCGTTGGTAATAAATCATTATTTGTTCGACCGCAACTTCTGGGGTACCTAGCTAGCACCAATACAACCTGCCTGAAAACAATGACCAGTAGAAACTGCAGTCATTTTCATTATTCTTAGCAATTTAGGAATCCTTATGATGTAGCCACTTGTTGTTTGCCTATTAAAATTGAACTTCAGTTCATGAAAATAAATAGCTAGCCAGCTACTTAACCCTGTTGCCCAAAGCTAACGTTATAAGCAGCCAGCTAGCTTCATCTGGCTAGTGTGGCTCGACCTGAGCGGGTTATGTGTTGTGAAGCTAGCCAACAAAGGATTAGGCACAATAGTTACATTTTCAGTTTGCCTTCAAAATAACAGTACCTCTTTGAAAGTGATGCAGAAGGTTACAATTGGTGGAATCATGCCATATTTAGACTAGATAACGTTAAACAAGGTTGGAATGTGAGGCAATTAAATGGGGTATCAGTCTACTCGGTGACACTCGCAGAACACAACCGTGAAGAGTTTACGCAAATATTAGCATTGTAGCTCTTATCGCGGTACTGTGACTGTGAAAGCACCTCGCCAGTCAGCCAATACTAGTAATACAATAACAGTGTGTATTGACATTCAAATTGCACTGTACAGCTTTACCTAAGGATTGGGGATCAATCAGTCTACCCAATATATTTTTTCCCAACGTCCTCAGAGTTATCAGACTCCAAAACATCCATGCAGTATTGTTCTTCCTCGGGAATAGTGTTCAATACACATAGGTTGACAATAAATGTGGCTCAATACACAGTTGTTTCAGAGTCCTGCAATAAGAGCTACGTTCTCTGGGTGTCACTGAGTAGACTGATACCCCATGTCATTGATCCACAATCCATAGGTAAGGCTGTGCAATAAGTATGCCCCCAATGCAATTCTAAAGTATAATACATCATGTGTGATTTCAACAGATGTTGTCAAATTAACAAATTATTGTCTTTTGTTGAATTTATATAACAACATTCCAACCTCGTCTAGCATGATCTATTCAATTATGGCATATTTATACTACTTGTATTCATTTACATCACTGTCAATGACATACTTTTATTTTGAAGGCTAACCGCAAAGTCCACTTTTGTGGCTAGTCCTTATTGTGGCTAGCTTCACAAAGATGGGTCCGCCCACCATTAATTAATCAAATAAGAACTGTCTTATAAATTAGGGTTATTTTAGATGATGACACCTAGCTATATAGTTAGCTAGCTAACTACAGCTTCTGAAACAGACAATGTCATTTTGCTATGTTTTTGAGGAAGAATTTTCTTTACATCCATGAGCTAGCTAGCTTTTTTTTATGACCAGCACTGTAGGTGTGCGGGACAACTTTACCAGATACATAGCATATGTATCGATGAATCTTTGTGACATATAAAATGCGAGTGATAGTGTAATCAATGTGTAATAACTACGTAAAAAATGTATGAACACACGTAAAATGATTATGTGACGTGCAGTCATGTTCACGTCCTGATTGGTCAACAAGCTTATTTGACACGTCAAATAGTGTTATTTGACATGTATCTTTTTTGACACGAAAAGACCCAAACGGCGTTCCATAGAAATCCTGGTGCGTGTGTGTGTGTATGTGTGTGTAACCTTAATTTAACTAAGCAAGTCAGTTAATTAAGAACAAATTCTTATTTACAATGACGGCTTACTCTGACGACGCTGGGCCAATTGTGCGCCGCCCTATGGGACTCCCAATCACGGCCGGATGTGATACAGCTTGGATTCGAACCAGGGACTGTAGTGATGCCTCTTGCACTGAGATACAGTGCCTTAGACCGTTGCGTCCATGTGTGTATGTTAATTATTTAACTGTACTAGAATGCTTAAAAGGCCACAAAAATGTAAAATATCGGTTATCGGTATTGTTATTTTGGACAAGGAAAATATTGGATTTCGGTATCAGCCAAAAATGTCATATCGGTGCATCACTAGACGTGACGCTTGGCATTCAAGCCAAAGAGTTTAATCTTGGTTTCATCAGACCAGAGAATCTTGTCTTTTAGGTGCCTTTTGCCAAACTCCAAGAGGGCTGTCATATGCCTTTTACTGAGGAATAGCTGCCGTCTGGCCACTCTACCATAAAGTCCTGATTGGTGGAGTGCTGCAGAGATGGTTGTCCTTCTGAAAGGTTCTCACTTCTCCACAGAGGAACTATTGTGGTATGTCAGAGTGACCATTGGGTTCTTGGACAACCCTGACCAAGGCCTTTCTGCCCCCATTGTTAAGTTTGGCCGAGCAGCCAGCTCTAGGAAGAGTCTTGGTGGTTCCAAACTTCTCCCATTTAAGAATGATGGAGGCCACTGTGTTCTTGGGGACCTTTAATGCGGCAGAAATGTGTTGGTACCCTTCCCCAGATCTGTGCCTTGACACAGTCCTGTCTCAGAGCTCATAGCTTCTTTTTTGCTCTGACATGCACTGCCAACTGTGGGGCCTTATATAGACAGGTGTGTTCCTTTCCAAATCATGTCCAATCAATTGAATTTACCACAGGTGGACTCCAATCAAGTTGTAGAAACATCTCAAGGAGGATCAATGGAAACAGGATGCACCTGAGTTCAATTTTGAGTAAATAAGGTATTTCTGTTTTAATTTATTTATACATTTGCCAAAATATCTAAAAACCTGTTTTCGCTTTGTCATTATGGGGAATTGTGTGTAGATTGATGAGGGGTAGATTGATGAATGAATTGAATCCATTTTAGAATAAGGCTGTAACATAACAACACGTCTGAATGCACTGTAAGGACAACTCAGAATATCCTATTCTGTTCTTCTGAAATAGGCTACATTTTCTACATATGATGTTTCTTTAGACCTGTCTAAAATAAATGATGGATTTATTGTGATGGTGTAGGCTATATTAAATGGATGTACAGTATTAGACATTTTAAAATGGGCTAGCCAGAAGATGCTAAAAGTCTTTATGTTAATGAACTGTCAATTACCGTGAGACCGGCAGTTACTTGCATGACAATCACCGGCTGACAACATTTCATGACCGCCACAGCCCTAGTCTGAATCAGTCCTTATTATGGAGAGAGTAGGGACAAGGGGTAGAGGATAGGAGACATAGTGGGTTGAGAGTCAGAGTTTAGGGCTTCATTATGACTGACCAACTGGATTTCTGTGAGAGAGGGTGTGTGTGCCTGTGAGAGAGGGTGTGTGTCTGTGAGAGAGGGTGTGTGTCTGTGAGAGAGGGTGTGTGTGTCTGTGAGAGAGGGTGTGTGTGTCTGTGAGAGAGGGTGTGTGTGTCTGTGAGAGAGGGTGTGTGTGTCTGTGAGAGAGGGTGTGTGTGTCTGTGAGAGAGGGTGTGTGTGTCTGTGAGAGAGGGTGTGTGTGTCTGTGAGAGAGGGTGTGTGTGTCTGTGTGGAAGGATCAGGTGAGCAAAAGACGGTGCTCATCCAGTTAGCAGTAACTGAGCCCGGGTAGAAGAGCTTACACACACACTGCGGCGCAGTCTCCTTATACCTCCTCCTTGAGTGTGTGTGTGTGTGCATGCGTGGTGTGTTTACCTGTACGAGGAGCTCCAGCTTCCTGTCGTCCAGGAGATGGACCTGACATCGCCGCCCCTCTGTCATCTGAGTGAGAGGAGAGAGATGTGTTAGGCAGAGTTCCTCTGTCCAGTGTCTGTGTTCTTTTGCCCATCTTAATCTTTTATTTTTATTGGCCAGTCTGAGATATGGCTTTTTCTTTGCAACTCTGCCTAGAAGGCCAACATCCCGGAGTTGCCTCGTCACTGTTTACGTTGAGACTGGTGTTTTGCAGGTATAATTTAATGAAGCTGCCAGTCGAGGATTTCTGAGGCGTCTGTTTCTCAAACCAGACACTCTAATGTACTTGTCCTCTTGCTCAGTTGTGCACCGGGGCCTCCCACTCCTCTTTCTATTCTGGTTAGTGCCAGTTTGCTCTGTTCTGTGAAGGGAGTAGTACACAGCCAACATGAACAGGAATTATGCCCCTATTTCAGATGACTCTTGACGTTTTTCTTACGCTGTACCCAATGATTTATGAAAACTTGCTTGTTAGGTCAAGGTCCTCATTGTGGTTTTACAGACGTGTTTAATACGTTTTATATACACACTTTATTTGAATATTTATGAAATGCATATTGTTATATTTGGTAGCACTTATCTGTTTTTCCTTCACCTCCAACCCCATTCGATGCGTGGACTAGATGTGGGTGGGGCTAGCTCTACAGAAGTGTGCTAATTTAAAAAACTCACAAAAGCTCTTACTTTTTCTGAGTAAAACATCTTAAAACTAGCGTTGCAATATGGATTCAACACTAATCATTCACTAATAACCAAAAAACTACAAATCCCAAGTGAACAAGGGCATGTGGTCTTTGCTCCTCCTCTCAGCATAGAGCACACAGACACACGCAGTGCTGTAGAATCTTTAAATTCATCTTAGACTTAACAAGGTTAGCTGAGCTGAAACCACAATAGACCAATAGATTATATTTCCTGTGTGTGTGTGTGTCTTCCTGCTGGATATATCTGACATTCCTCTCCTAAAGGGGGAAGTCCACCAACAGCTAGACAATCGGAGCATTAGACAGACAGACCTTTCTTTCTCTTTCCCTCCTATTCCACTGTATTATCTTGTGTTCATAATGTGTCTGTGTATGTATGTGTGTGTGTGTTAGCCAAAACTGGCATTACTACGCTGCCAAGTTTGGGTGTAAACATTGGAGCAGGTGGAACGACAGTACATCAGACTGACACATACACACACACTATCCTTTCCAACACAATGTTGCTAATCTGCAAGTGTCTGTTATTGTGTTGTACTGTATGTGGGAGTATGGTTGTGTGTGTGTACATGCGTACATTATGTGTGTGTCAGTGTGTGCATATGTGAGTGTGGATGTGCGTGTTAGTGTGTGTATGCACGTGTGTGTGTTGAGCACATGTGGACTGTCTTTGCAGTGTAACAGGAAGAGGAGACCCTGGGGAACACAAACTCTTCAGGCCCTGCCCACATCCTCACATCTGGGGGAAGAGGAGGGAGAGGAGGAGGAAAGGGGGACAGGGGGAAGAAGGAGGGGAAAGACTGGGAGGGAGAAAAGCCATAACCCATCTCACCCCTTTGGGGTCCTTGTGCTATGTGTTTTTAATGTCCTTCCTATCGCCAAAACATGTGATGTGTTTGTTCTCTATAGTTGTCCATCTCCAAATCACACACACACACACATCCAGTAGCCCCTTCAGACACAGTAACATGTTACACACACACACACAATGGGAGCGAACTTGGGACTGCCATGTGAAATCATTGGTTTTTGAATGGCTAGCAGGCTTGTGAATTCCTTTTAGCCAGGGGAACCCTTTTCCACCCCTAATGTTTTCCAGAGACAGCAAGACAGTGGGACCGAGGGCAGGTGGACAGTCAGCCATCACCTATTGAGAAACACCCTGAGTCATCCCCCTGGCACCAGGCATAACTCTGCTGGCACACCTCTTATAACATAGGATCACTATACCAGATGTTCGTGTGACTTTGTGTGGGCAGTGGGTACACCTCACCATGTGCTCCAATATAGCAGTAGGGTGAGAGATTGGAGGTGAGAATTGGCAGCAGACTGAGGACAGAGCGAGACAGAGAGGGATAGTTCAGCACTATGTCAACACACATCCCTGTGTGAGTTCTGCCCTTAGGCTGCTGCCAGTGTATGTGTGTGTGTGTGTGTGTGTGTGTGTGTGTGTGTGTGTGTGTGTGTGTGTGTGTGTGTGTGTGTGTGTGTGTGTGTGTGTGTGTGTGTGTGCGTGCGAGTGTGTGTGTGTGCGAGTGTGTGTGTGTGTGTGTGTGTGTGTGTGTGTGTGTGTGTGTGTGTGTGTGTGTGTGTGTGTGTGCGTGCGTGCGTGCGTGCGTGCGTGCGTGCGTGTCTTTAGGCTGCAGGCTCCAGCTTCCTTTGATGGGTTTTGTGTCCCTCCCATTCTGTTTAGAGTGGCTGCACCCGCACTCACACACACCCTCCACCTCTCCCAGGAGCTGTCTTCTCCATCCTCCTAATAATAGGAGAACCTTTGTCATCTGAAAGTAGCTTTTCCCATATATTAGTGCAGGTACCTCTACTAGCCTACAGTGTGTCTCAATCCACAGTCCGCTTTGTATATATATATATATTTACTGCTGCTCTTTAATTACTTGTTACTTTTCTCTTATTCTTATCCTTATTTGTTTAACTGCACTGTTGGTTAGGGGCTCGTAAGTAAGCATTTCACTGTAAGGTCTACACCGATTGTATTCGGCGCATGTAATTAATATAATTTGATTTGATGTGTTGCACTCGTTTTACCTGCTGTGACGTGCGCTATGCAGAACTATAGGTCACTCCCCAGTTCCTGGAGTTTAGCTCTCCCACATACTCAGAATGTAGGTGTATATGAGATGTCAGTCAGCCATAGTCTGGTCTGTGTGTATATTCTCTCCCAAATGACACTTCTGCTTTCCCAAGATTCCTGAATACCAGTCAGTTCATGCTGCCTGTCCAAGATCTCCCTGTCTGGACAGAGATAGATTAGGATAGAGATCACTGGCCAAAAATCTGCTGACCCCTGAGACCTGCAGTGCAGACAAAGATACTGCTGCAGCAAGCAAACACTCACACACACAGAGACAGCTGGGCTGTTTTATCCACATACAGGCAGCATCCATTTTCTCTCTCTGTTATAATGAACTACACCAGTGAATGAGGAAACTTTGCTTGAGGCACCAGGGGAGAATATACACCACAATAACAGGCACAGTTACAAATCACTGGCTTAGGGCTATCTGTTTAGGAAACCCATTCCAGGGAGGAAATGGTCATTAATGCTATACAATATTCAGTGATATAAAAAATAATATTCACTGAGAATCAAAGGCTACAACATGCAACAAAGTGTTTACACTTGCTACAGTAAATGGTTGGGAATGTTACCAAAAACATATATAACGTTAGGTAATTTATAAACTACACTATCAAACTCATCAGATAACCTTCCATTCACAGTACAGAAACATCATGAGACAGCAGTCAGATCAAATCTACTAGGAACACTAGACCATTGTTGTTAAGAACCGGATATTTCCATAACACAATTACTACAGCAAGTCTACATGGACTGTCTAGTTATGACAATAACTATCTGTGACTGTAGCTGACAGCTTTGACATGTTACCTTGTAACATTATTAGGCTAAAGCACGAGTTGAAGCACAGAACGTTCTTCTTGTATCATTGTGGCCCTAAACTGGAAACAATATCTGCAACTTGGTATGCGGGCTCTCTTTACACGCGCACCGTACTTAACACTGTAATAACACAACAAATCACATGGGGAAAATAGCCACGATGCCAGTCTAGTGACTGGAGCAGCATTGTGTGGTTGAATCGGTAAACAGGCTGTAGCTAGGCATAACATTAGTCAGAATGATTCAGTCGCCGAATGTTCTTTACCCATAACGAGACAAGTTTGAATGCATCCCTTGGTAGGCTAGAGGATGGCTGTCTCTGGTCACATCGGTGGACAGGGCAGAAATTATAGCTGGTTTGCTGAGCTAACGTTAGTTGGCTAGCTATTTCATTTTAGATAGGCTATTCGGTTCTAGCCTACCCAGCGATATGTCAAAACACAAACCCGCATTTTTCGGGAATAGACTATTTGGACCATGTTAATTTACACCCGCACACATGGTCGAATAAAGAATGATAGCGGCCGACGTTTTGATATGGGGCGATACAGCAGAAAGGCAAAGATCGACGTTTACCTTTGAAAAATGTCGGGGTCGCTCAGACATAAAATCCCACACGGATGTTTTAGATTTGTCGAGCCCGAAATAATCCCAATAAAAAATGCATTAAATCCAGTTGGTAAAATCCTTGTTTCCCCGGCCTAGAACGGCATCAGCATCCATGCAATAGTGACCGGTGCAACTCACACAGGAGAAGAGTTGCAACCTGATTCCCTTTTTCCGTTAAACCGGTCTGACAACGGAGCCAAGACATCCCATCTCCTTCTGAACAAGCTCTCTCCCACACACAACGCAGCGACCCTGGCCCGCTTCCAACCAGTAGAGCTGCACTGTTCAATGGCTCATCCTCCCACCGAAACAGAGGGCTTCTCCCCGGCTACTCAGACCATCCGAACCCCTCCTCTCTCCCTGGCGACTCCGGCGCCTAGCAGAAACGCTATGAAAATGCAGAGGGTGGCTGTCCCAAAAGAAGACAGAGAGGACCGATGGAATTAAATAATAATCTCAAACGGTCTGTTTTAGTCAATTAAGCCACACAATTTGGTTTTCTTCTCCTCGCCCTCTTTCCTCTAGCCTGCTCTGAAAATACGGGAATAATGGAGGCAGGCTGTGGGGGCGGGGAGAGAGTAAAGGGGGACATTTCTTTCTGCAGCTCGCAGTCATGAGAAACTGCAGATGGCTGTGTGTGTGTGTGTATGTGTGTGTGCTGAGAACAGCCGAGGAACGACCTACAAACAGACATCTGGATATGCACACCAGGAGCCCAAAATCGTCTGGGAAGGGTCTCTCTCTCTCTCCAACAATTCAATTCGATTTCAATGTAAGGGCTTTATTGGCATGGGAAACATATGTTTACATTGCCAAAAGTATGCAGACACCTGCTCCTCGAACATTTCATTCCAAAATCATGGGAATTCATATGGAGTTGGTCCCACCTTTGCTGCTATAACAACCTCCACTCTTCTGGGAAGGTTCCCACTAGATGTTGGAACATTGCTGCAGGGACTTGCTTCCATTCAGCCACAAGAGCATTAGTGAGGTTGGGCGTTTAGGCACGGCTCGCAGTCGGCTTTCTAATTCATCCCAAAGGTGTTCAATGGGGTTGAAGTCAGGACTCTGTTCAGTCAAGTTCTTCCACACCGATCTCGACCAACCATTTCTGTATGGACCTCGCTTTGTTGCTGAAACAGGAAAGAGCCTTCCCCAAACTGTTGCCACAAAGTGGGAAGCACAGAATTGTCTAGAATGTCATTGTTTTCTGTAGCGTTAAGATTTCTTTTCACTGGAAATAATGGGCCTAGCCCGAACCATGAAAAACAGCCCCAGACCATTATTCCTCCTCCAACTCACTTTACAGTTGGCACAATGCATTGAGGCAGGTAGAGTTCTCCTGGCAACCG
Source organism: Oncorhynchus kisutch (assembly GCF_002021735.2). Taxonomy (NCBI): domain Eukaryota; kingdom Metazoa; phylum Chordata; class Actinopteri; order Salmoniformes; family Salmonidae; genus Oncorhynchus; species Oncorhynchus kisutch. The sequence goes on from NC_034195.2 coordinate 29,336,540, forward strand.
CCAAACCCAGATTTGTTCGCCGGACTGCCAGATGGTGAAGCGTGATTCATCACTCCAGAGAACGTGTTTCCACTGCTCCAGAATCCAATGGTGGCAAGCTTTACACCACTCCAGCCGAAGCTTGGCATTGCGCATGATGATCTTAGGCTTGTGTGCGGTTGCTTAGCCATGGAAACCCATTTCATGAAGCCCCTTACGAACAGTTCTTGTGCTGACATTGCTTCTAGAGGCAGTTTAGAACTTGGTAGTGAGTGCTGCAACCAAGGACAGATGATTTTTACGCGCTACTAGACTCGGCGGTCCCGTTCTGTGAGCTTGTGTGGCCTACCACTTCGTGGCTGAGCTGTTGTTGCTCCTAGACATTTCCACTTCACAATAACAGCACTTACAGTTGACCGAGGCAGCTCTAGCAGGGCAGAAATTTGACGAACTGACTTGTTAGAAAGGTGGCATTCTATGACGGTGCCACGTTGAAAGTCACTGAGCTCTTCAGTAAGCCCATTCTACTGCCAATGTTTGTCTATGGAGATTGCATGACTGTGGGCTCTATTGTATACACCTGTCAGCAACGGGTGTGACTGAAATAGCCGAATACACTCATTTGAAGGGTTGTCCACATACTTTTGTATATATCGTGTATGTTTACATTGCCAAAGCAATTGAAATAGATAATAAACAAAAGTGAAATTAACAAAACAAAAATAATAGTAAACATTACTCACAAAAGTTCCAAAAGAATAGAGACATTTCAAGTGTCATATTATGGCTATAAACAGTGCTGTAACGATGTGCAAATAGTTAAAGTACAAAAGGGAAAATAAATAAACTCTCTCTTTCTCTCTCACTCACTTCCGCTTCTTTTCCTGCTGGTTTCTAAAACAGTTCTCCTAGCTAGCTTATGGGTTTGGTTTGGGCTGGCAATAGATGCCTGGCCGTTAAACTGCATCTCATTCTGAATGACCTAAATTTGTGTTCACTGTACAGTTGGAGAAACCATTAGAACTACAGAATTAATCAGTTATTCATTCTCTAATACAAGTGTAGGTCTCTTAAAAAAAATTAAATGCCCATAATATCATTGACTATTTTGGCCCATTCTGTGTGTGTGTCTATCTGTTGGTGGGTGGCCTTGTCTTATGCTGGTGGCATGACAGTTGAAGCCATAGTAGGCTATGTGCAACTGTCTTCTTGCTTATCCAGATGACACACTAGACCATGACTATATCATACAGCTGTCCCCATAGAGACACGAGGGCTATCATATAGGATGGTTGAACGTTAGTGACTATAGGTCTGTAATAACATGCTATATGTCCTGGTATCATACTGGTTAAGCTACTCACTAGTTTGAATGATGTTTGTGTCAAATATAACAACACTTGCTGTACCACAGAGTGATGTACATCTGTTGGCACCATGACAGTAACATTATAAAGAGCATCATCAGTAGAAAAATGTTGTCTTAAAACCTTTGGCGTCAACATGGTGCATTAAAAGCCCAGATTTTAGTTTGCAGAATATGGTGTCTATGGTATCTACTGAAGAGGACAGGAGAAAGGAAAGATGTGTATCCTTTTTCTGTTAGGTCTCTGTGTTTCTGGGTATTTTTGGCCTGTTCCAGACACCGGAAACTAGCCTGTCCAACTTAAATATCACCAGATGGCTATAACTTTGGCCAGATACTTACTCTGTCTCTCTGTCTCTCTGCCTCTCTCTGTCTCTCTCTGTCTCTCTCTGTCTCTCTCTGTCTCTCTTTGTCTCTCTGTCTCTCTGTCTCTCTCTCTCTCTCTCTCTCTCTCTCTCTCTCTCTCTCTCTCTCTCTCTCTCTCTCTGTCTCTCTCTCTCTCTCACTCTCTAAATACATACCTCTCTTTATTGGCAGTGTTACTATCACAAGGGTCCCGTTGTTTAGCTAAGACAAGAGAGTTATGGAGTGAGGGAGGAGAAAAGGGAAGGAGAGAAAAAGAGAGAGGGTGATATGAGTGGAGAAAGGAGTAAGGGACATAGGGAAATAATAAAAAAGGAGAGGGTAATGGGTAGGGAAGAGAGGAGGACCTGGAGGAACCCATTATGCACTGGACCTATTGTAACGGAACTGGGTAATAATGACAGTAAAAGCCAGTTGAGGGTAGGAGCCATTAAGAGAGAATTTGTGTGGGGATATGGGGAGTTTGGAGAGAGGTGGGTAGTGGTGGTGGATTGGTGGTAGTGATTAGGGGTCTAGGTTAGAGGTCATCTATATTTGTGGAATGTGATATAAACCGTGCTGAACAGTTAATGAAAGCAAGATGGATACTATTTAAACTCAGTCTGTAGGCCACACACACACACACACACACACACACACACACACACACACACACACACACACACACACACACACACACACACACACACACACACACACACACACACACACACACACACAGACACACACACACACACAAGCACATATGTACAAGCAAAATCAGAAAACATACAGAATGTGAATGATGTACAGAGACTCCATACAGTATATATGGTTCCAGAGACGTCTCAGGGAGGGTCACAGAGCAGCCAGGAATGTATAGAAAAATGACTGACTGGGAGCGATCTGTTTTGTTTGTGCAAGTGTGTGTCTGCATGTGTGTGTAAGCTCCACTCACCATCCTGTGAGTGAGTGTGGGAGTGAAATGTGTTTCTAGTTAAGTTCTGAAAATCAGAAACACACAGTATTTCTATAGCCAAGTCTGCTTTGTTCTCATTTTACTACATAGCTCTATTCCCAAAGCTTTCCAAAACTACACTATTCTCAGATCTTTCCCAAACTACACTATTACCAGATCTTTCCTAAACTACACTATTCCCAGATCTTTCCCAAACTACACTATTACCAGATCTTTCCTAAACTACACTATTCTCAGATCTTTCCCAAACTACACTATTACCAGATCTTTCCTAAACTACACTATTCCCAGATCTTTCCCAAACTACGCTATTACCAGATCTTTCCTAAACTACACTATTCCCAGATCTTTCCCAAACTACGCTATTACCAGATCTTTCCTAAACTACACTATTCTCAGATCTTTCCCAAACTACACCATTCCCAGATCTTTCCCAAACTAGACTATTCCCAGATCTCTCCAAAACGACACTACTTTAAGACCTTTAGTCTCTGTATGAAACCATCTAAAAATGGAAAATAATAACAACCTATAATACTACTTGGTGTATCTCCTGTGCATTGTTTTAGGTTATTTGTCTTTGTGTTGCTATGTGTGCAGCTACATCATTCAGTAGACCAAGGCCTATTGGCCGCTGGAGGCGGCCTCCCTCTGGAGGGACGGGGTGGGAGGGAATAGAGATGTTGATGTTAGGCTGTTCATGTCTGAGTGTGTATCTATCTTATTTGTTTATTTTTGTCTCATCTGAATAAATAAACTATATATATATATATGTATATTCACAATTCCTGACATATAATCCAAGTAAAAATTCATTGTCTTAGGTCAGGTAGGATCAATACTTTATTTTAAGAATGTGAAATAATAGTTGAATAATAGTTGAGAAAATGATTTATTTCAGCTTTTATTTCATTCATCACATTCCCAGTGGGTCAGAAGATTACATACACTCAATTAGTATTTGGTAGCATTTCCTTTAAATTGATTCACTTGGGTCAAACATTTTGGGTAGCCTTCCACATGCTTCCCACAATAAATAGGGTGAACTTTGGCCCATTCCAGCTGACAGAGCTGTTGTAACTGTCAGGTTTGTATGCCTCCTAGCTTGCACATGCATTTTCAGTTTTGCCCACAAATGTTCTATAGGATTGAGGTCAGAGCTTTGTGATGGCCACTTCAACACCTTGACTTTGTTGTCCTTAGGCCATTTTGCCACAACTTTGGAAGTATGCTTGGGGTCATTGTCCATATGGAAAACCCATTTGCGACCAAGCTTTAATTTCTTGAGATGTTGCTTCAATACAGTGGGGCAAAAAAGTATTTAGTCAGCCACCAATTGTGCAAGTTCTCCCACTTAAAAAGTTGAGAGAGGCCTGTAATTTTCATCATAGGTACACTTCAACTATGACAGACAAAATGAGAAGAAAAAAAATCCAGAAAAATCACATTGTAGGATTTTTAATGAATTTATTTGCAAATTATGGTGGAAAATAAGTATTTGGTCACCTACAAACAAGCAAGATTTCTGGCTCTCACAGACCTGTAACTTCTTCTTTAAGAGGCTCCTCTGTCCTCCACTCGTTACCTGTATTAATGGCACCTGTTTGAACTTGTAATCAGTATAAAAGACACCTGTCCACAACCTCAAACAGTCACACTCCAAACTCCACTATGGCCAAGACCAAAGAGCTGTCAAAGGACACCAGAAACAAAATTGTAGACCTACACCAGGCTGGGAAGACTGAATCTGCAATAGATAAGCAGCTTGGTTTGAAGAAATCAACTGTGGGAGCAATTATTAGGAAATGGAAGACATACAAGACCACTGATAATCTCCCTCGATCTGGGGCTCCACGCAAGATCTCACCCTGTGGGGTCAAATTGATCACAAGAACGGTGAGCAAAAATCCCAGAACCACACGGGAGGACCTAGTGAATGACCTGCAGAGAGCTGGGACCAAAGTAACAAAGCCTACCATCAGTAATACACTACGCCGCCAGGGACTCAAATCCTGCAGTGCCAGACGTGTCCCCCTGCTTAAGCCAGTACATGTCAAGGCCCGTCTGAAGTTTGTTAGAGAGTATTTGGATGATCCAGAAGAAGATTGGGAGAATGTCCTATGGTCAGATGAAACCAAAATATAACTTTTTGGTAAAAACTCAACTCGTCGTGTTTGGAGGACAAAGAATGCTGATTTGCATCCAAAGAACACCATACCTACTGTGAAGCATGGGGGTGGAAACATCATGCTTTGGGGCTGTTTTTCTGCAAAGGGACCAGGACGACTGATCCGTGTAAAGGAAAGAATGAATGGGGCCATGTATCATGAGATTTTGAGTGAAAACCTCCTTCCACCAGCAAGGGCATTGAAGATGATACGTGGCTGGGTCTTTCAGCATGACAATGATCCCAAACACACCGCCCAGGCAATGAAGGAGTGGCTTCGTAAGAAGCATTTCAAGGTCCTGGAGTGGCCTAGCCAGTCTCCAGATCTCAACACCATAGAAAATCTTTGGAGGGAGTTGAAAGTCCGTGTTGCCCAGCAACAGAGAGGTGAAAGAGAGGTGGACCAAAATGCAGCGTGGTGGTTATTCATGTTTAATTTATAAAGACACTATACATTAATAAACTAACAAAAACAATAAACGTGCGAAAACCTAAACAGCCCTATCTGGTGCAAACACAGAGACAGGAACAATCACCCACAAACACACAGTGAAACCCAGGCTACGTAAATATGGTTTCCAATCAGAGACAATGACTAACACCTGCCTCTGATTGAGAACCATATCAGGCCAGACATAGAAATAGACAAACAAGACATCCAACATAGAATGCCCACTCAGATCACACCCTGATCAACCAAAACATAGAAACATACAAAGCAAACTATGGTCAGGGTGTGACAGTCCCCCCCCCCCCCCCCCCCAAGGTGCGGACTCCGGCCGCAAAACCTGAACCTATTGGGGAGGGTCTGGGTGTGCATCTGTCCGCGGGGGCGGCTCTGGTGCTGGACGTGGCCCCCACTTCACCGTAGTCTTAGTCCCCCACCTTGTCCGCTTCCGTGGCCTCCTAGCCACGGCGACCCTACTTAATGACCCCACTGGACTGAGGGGCAGCTCGGGACAGAGGGGCGGCAGCTCGGGACAGGGGGGCGACAGCTCCGGACAGAGGGGCGGAAGCTCTTGGCTGAGGGGCAGGGGCTCTGGGTTGAGGGGCTCTGGCGGCCCCTGGCTGACTGGAGGCACCGGCGGCCCCTGGCTGACTGGCGGCACCGGCGGCTCCTGGCTGACTGGCGGCACCGGCGGCCCCTGGCTGACTGGCGGCACCGGCGGCCCCTGGCTGACTGGCGGCACTGGCAGCCCCTGGCTGACTGGCGGCACTGGCGGCCCCTGGCTGACTGGTGGCACCGGCGGCCCTTGGCTGACTGTTGGCACTGGCGGCCCCTGGCTGACTGGCGGCCCCTGGCTGACAGGCGGCACTGACGGCCCCTGGCTGACTGGCGGCACTGGCGGCCCCTTGCAGACTGGCGGCACTGGCGGCGCTGGGCAGACGGGCGGCACTGGCAGACGGGTGGCTCAGGCAGCGCTGGGCAGACGGGTGGCTCAGGCGGCGCTGGGCAGACGGGTGGCTCAGGCGGCGCTGGGCAGACGGGAAGCTCCGGCAACGCTGGGCAGACGGGAGGCTCCGGCAACGCTGGGCAGACGGGAAGCTCCGGCAACGCTGGAGAGGAAGGCTCTGGCAGCGCTGGACTGAGTAGCTCTGGCGCCTCTGGACTGAGGTGCGGGAGCTCTGGTAGCGCCGAACAGGCGGGAGACTCCGGCTGTGCTGGAGAGGAGGAAGGCCCCGGCAGCGCTGGACAGGCGGGACGCACTGTAGGCCTGATGCGTGGTGCTGGCACTGGTGGTACTGGGCCGAGGACACGCACAGGAAGCCTGGTGCGGGGAGCTGCCACCGGAGGGCTGGTTTGTGGAGGTGGCACTGGATGGACCGGACCGTGAAGGCGTACTGGAGATCTTGAGAGCAGGGCTGGCACCAACCGCCCTGGCTGGATCTTCACCCTAGCCCGGCAGATGTGGGAAGCTGGGATGTAGCGCACCGGGCTAAGCACGCGTACTGGGGACACCGTGCGAACCACCGCATAACACGGTGCCTGACCAGCACCACGCCCGCCACGGTTAGCACTGCTAGGAGCACTGTAGTGCTGAGATGGCACAGGACGTGCAAGGCTAGGGAGATGCACAGGAGGCTTGGTGCGTGAAGCTGGCACAGTCTTCACCAGACCCCTAGCACGCACCTCAGGATGAGTATGGAGAGCTGACCCAGGTGCCATTAAATCCCTGACATGCTCCGTCGGGCGAATGTCGTGCCTCATGCACCAACACAGCAACTCCCTCATATCTCTCTCCTCCAATTTCCCCATTAACTCCTTCACAGTCTCTGCTTCGCTCACCTCCAACACCAGCTCTGGTTCTGAGCTCCTCCTTGGCTCCTCACGATAAACGGGGGGAGTTGGCTCAGGTCTGACTCCTGACTCTGCCACACTCCGCCTGTGCCACCCCCCAATACATTTTTGGGGCTGACTCTCGGGCTTCCGTCCGCGCCGCCGTGCTTGCTTCGCTAACCTCATTCTCCTGTAACCTTCCGCGCACTGCTCCATCGAATCCCAGGCGGGCTCCGGCACTCTCCCTGGGTCGACCGCCCACCTGTCTATTTCCTCCCAAGTAGTATAGTCCATATTCTTGCCGTTCAAACCGTCCTCCCATGTCCATTCCTCTTTTCGCTGCTGTTGCCAGGCGGGCTCCGGCACTCTCCCTGGGTCGACCGCCCACCTGTCTATTTCCTCCCAAGTAGTATAGTCCATATTCTTGCCGTCCTCCCATGTCCATTCCTCTTTTCGCTGCTGTTGCCAGGCGGGCTCCGGCACTCTCCCTGGGTCGACCGCCCACCTGTCTATTTCCTCCCAAGTAGTATAGTCCATATTCTTGCCGTCCTCCCATGTCCATTCCTCTTTTCGCTGCTGTTGCCAGGCGGGCTCCGGCACTCTCCCTGGGTCGACCGCCCACCTGTCTATTTCCTCCCAAGTAGTATAGTCCATATTCTTGCCGTCCAAACCGTCCTCCCATGTCCATTCCTCTTTTCGCTGCTGTTGCCCGTTACGCCGCTTGGTCCTGTTGTGGTGGGTGATTCTGTAATGGTTTTCCTTAGGTGAAGGAGAGGCGGACCAAAATGCAACGTGGTGGTTATTCATATTTAATTTATAAAGACACTATACATTAATAAACTAACAAAAACAATAAACGTGCGAAAACCTAAACAGCCCTATCTGGTGCAAACACAGAGACAGGAACAATCACCCACAAACACACAGTGAAACCCAGGCTACCTAAATATGGTTCCCAATCAGAGACAATGACTAACACCTGCCTCTGATTGAGAACCATATCAGGCCAGACATAGAAATAGACAAACAAGACATCCAACATAGAATGCCCACTCAGATCACACCCTGACCAACCAAAACATAGAAACATACAAAGCAAACTATGGTCAGGGTGTGACAGTCCCCCCCCCCCCCCAAGGTGCGGACTCCGGCCGCAAAACCTGAACCTATTGGGGAGGGTCTGGGTGTGCATCTGTCCGCGGGGGCGGCTCTGGTGCTGGACGTGGCCCCCACTTCACCGTAGTCTTAGTCCCCCACCTTGTCCGCTTCCGTGGCCTCCTAGCCACGGCGACCCTACTTAATGACCCCACTGGACTGAGGGGCAGCTCGGGACAGAGGGGCGGCAGCTCGGGACAGGGGGGCGACAGCTCCGGACAGAGGGGCGGAAGCTCTTGGCTGAGGGGCAGGGGCTCTGGGTTGAGGGGCTCTGGCGGCCCCTGGCTGACTGGCGGCACCGGCGGCTCCTGGCTGACTGGCGGCACCGGCGGCCCCTGGCTGACTGGCGGCACCGGCGGCCCCTGGCTGACTGGCGGCACTGGCAGCCCCTGGCTGACTGGCGGCACTGGCGGCCCCTGGCTGACTGGTGGCACCGGCGGCCCTTGGCTGACTGTTGGCACTGGCGGCCCCTGGCTGACTGGCGGCCCCTGGCTGACAGGCGGCACTGACGGCCCCTGGCTGACTGGCGGCACTGGCGGCCCCTTGCAGACTGGCGGCACTGGCGGCGCTGGGCAGACGGGCGGCACTGGCAGACGGGTGGCTCAGGCAGCGCTGGGCAGACGGGTGGCTCAGGCGGCGCTGGGCAGACGGGTGGCTCAGGCGGCGCTGGGCAGACGGGAAGCTCCGGCAACGCTGGGCAGACGGGAGGCTCCGGCAACGCTGGGCAGACGGGAAGCTCCGGCAACGCTGGAGAGGAAGGCTCTGGCAGCGCTGGACTGAGTAGCTCTGGCGCCTCTGGACTGAGGGGCGGGAGCTCTGGTAGCGCCGAACAGGCGGGAGACTCCGGCTGCGCTGGAGAGGAGGAAGGCCCCGGCAGCGCTGGACAGGCGGGACGCACTGTAGGCCTGATGCGTGGTGCTGGCACTGGTGGTACTGGGACGAGGACACGCACAGGAAGCCTGGTGCGGGGAGCTGCCACCGGAGGGCTGGTTTGTGGAGGTGGCACTGGATGGACCGGACCGTGAAGGCGTACTGGAGATCTTGAGAGCAGGGCTGGCACCAACCGCCCTGGCTGGATCTTCACCCTAGCCCGGCAGATGTGGGAAGCTGGGATGTAGCGCACCGGGCTAAGCACGCGTACTGGGGACACCGTGCGAACCACCGCATAACACGGTGCCTGACCAGCACCACGCCCGCCACGGTTAGCACTGCTAGGAGCACTGTAGTGCTGAGATGGCACAGGACGTGCAAGGCTAGGGAGATGCACAGGAGGCTTGGTGCGTGAAGCTGGCACAGTCTTCACCAGACCCCTAGCACGCACCTCAGGATGAGTATGGAGAGCTGACCCAGGTGCCATTAAATCCCTGACATGCTCCGTCGGGCGAATGTCGTGCCTCATGCACCAACACAGCAACTCCCTCATATCTCTCTCCTCCAATTTCCCCATTAACTCCTTCACAGTCTCTGCTTCGCTCACCTCCAACACCAGCTCTGGTTCTGAGCTCCTCCTTGGCTCCTCACGATAAACGGGGGGAGTTGGCTCAGGTCTGACTCCTGACTCTGCCACACTCCGCCTGTGCCACCCCCCAATACATTTTTGGGGCTGACTCTCGGGCTTCCGTCCGCGCCGCCGTGCTTGCTTCGCTAACCTCATTCTCCTGTAACCTTCCGCGCACTGCTCCATCGAATCCCAGGCGGGCTCCGGCACTCTCCCTGGGTCGACCGCCCACCTGTCTATTTCCTCCCAAGTAGTATAGTCCATATTCTTGCCGTTCAAACCGTCCTCCCATGTCCATTCCTCTTTTCGCTGCTGTTGCCAGGCGGGCTCCGGCACTCTCCCTGGGTCGACCGCCCACCTGTCTATTTCCTCCCAAGTAGTATAGTCCATATTCTTGCCGTCCTCCCATGTCCATTCCTCTTTTCGCTGCTGTTGCCAGGCGGGCTCCGGCACTCTCCCTGGGTCGACCGCCCACCTGTCTATTTCCTCCCAAGTAGTATAGTCCATATTCTTGCCGTCCTCCCATGTCCATTCCTCTTTTCGCTGCTGTTGCCAGGCGGGCTCCGGCACTCTCCCTGGGTCGACCGCCCACCTGTCTATTTCCTCCCAAGTAGTATAGTCCATATTCTTGCCGTCCAAACCGTCCTCCCATGTCCATTCCTCTTTTCGCTGCTGTTGCCCGTTACGCCGCTTGGTCCTGTTGTGGTGGGTGATTCTGTAATGGTTTTCCTTAGGTGAAGGAGAGGCGGACCAAAATGCAACGTGGTGGTTATTCATGTTTAATTTATAAAGACACTATACATTAATAAACTAACAAAAACAATAAACGTGCGAAAACCTAAACAGCCCTATCTGGTGCAAACACAGAGACAGGAACAATCACCCACAAACACACAGTGAAACCCAGGCTACCTAAATATGGTTCCCAATCAGAGACAATGACTAACACCTGCCTCTGATTGAGAACCATATCAGGCCAGACATAGAAATAGACAAACAAGACATCCAACATAGAATGCCCACTCAGATCACACCCTGTCCAACCAAAACATAGAAACATACAAAGCAAACTATGGTCAGGGTGTGACATTTTTGCCCCACTGTATATAGATATACATACTTTATTTTAGAATATAACTTTATTATTCCCCGCAAACCCTACCATCCTTCCCCCAATAAATACTTTTTTGCCCCACTGTATATATATATATATATATATATATATATATATATATATATATATATATATATATATATACTTTTAGTTAACAGACGTTTCCTAAACTTTCCTCTCCCCCACCCAGTAACAGAACAACAGTTACTAAAACCAGCACAGAGAGACTGACTACTGAACACCTATGAATCAGCTATTACCCTGTAATACTTAATACCTATAGGGATACTTTACTTCTAATCAATGTCTGTCTCATGTTTTAATATGCTTGAACAGTGGTGTAAAGTCAAGCTTCATACTCAATCTGTAGTGTAGAAATCTACTGGCCTCAACCCTACATACATGGGACAGTTAGGCACCATCTCACTGCTTATACTTAAGAAATGTTTAAACTGTAAGTACCAGTCATGTTTTAGGGAAGACCCAGAGGCAGACAGTGTCGAAGTAACAAAAGTTTATTACTAGAACAGGGCGCAGGCAAAATGACAGGTCAAGGGCAGGCAGATATCAGTAGTCCAGATCAGAGTCGAAAAGGTACAGAACGGCAGGCAGGATCAGGACCAGGGCAGGCAGAGGTAAATAATCAAGGGTGTTGGGACAAGGTACAGAACGGCAGGCAGGCTCAGGGTCAGGGCAGGCAGTCTCAGGGTCAGAGCAGGCAGAGGTAAATAATCCAGGGTGTTGGGACAAGGTACAGAACGGCAGGCAGGCTCAGGGTCAGGGCAGGCAGTCTCAGGGTCAGAGCAGGCAGAGGTAAATAATCCAGGGTGTTGGGACAAGCTACAGAATGGCAGGCAGGCTCAGGGTCAGGGCAGGCAGTCTCAGGGTCAGAGCAGGCAGAGGTAAATAATCCAGGGTGTTGGGACAAGGTACAGAACGGCAGGCAGGCTCAGGGTCAGGGCAGGCAGAGGTAAATAATCCAGGGTGTTGGGACAAGGTACAGAACGGCAGGCAGGCTCAGGGCAGGCAGAATGGTCAAAACCGGGAACTAGAAAACAGGAACTATAAACAGACAGGAGCAAGGGGGAAAAGTCTGGATGGCTTGAAGAACAAAGGAACTGGCAACAGACAAACAGAGAACCCAGGCATGACTCGCTTAATACGGAATCGGTCAGATGACGCAGATGCTATATTACAGGGCTGTTTTTCTAGCACAGACTGGAATATGTTCCGGGATGCCATCTGATGGCATTGAGGAGCATACCACATCAGTCACCGGCTTCATCAGTAAGTGCATCGATGACGTCCCTACGTCCCTACAGTGACCATGCCTACATACTCCAACCAGAAGCCATGGATTATAGGCAAGCTTTCAAGGAGCGGGACTCTAACCCGGATGCTTATAAGAAATCTCGCTAAATCTCGATGTGAGCAAGACCTTTAAACAGATCAACATTCACAAGGCCACAGTGCCAGACAGATTACCTGGATCCTGGAATACCTGGATGTGTACTCTGAGCATGTGCTGACCAACTGGCAAGTGTCTTCCCTGACATTTTCAACCTGTCCCTGTCTGTAATATCTACATGTCTCAAGCAGACTACTTTAGTCCTTGTGCCCAAGAACATCAAGGTAACCTGCCTAAATTACTACCAACCCTTAGCACTCACATCTGTAGTCATGAAGTGCTTTGAAAGGCTGGTCATGGTTCACATTAACACCATCATCCAAGAAACCCTAGACCCAATCCAATTTGCATACCGCCCCAACAGATCCACAGACGACGCAATCTCTATTGCACTCAACACTACCCTTTACCACCGGGACAAAACACCTATGTGAGAATGCTGGTCATTGACTACAGCTCAGCGTTCAACACCATAGTGCCCTCAAAGCTCATCAGTAAACTAAGGACCCTGGGACTAAACACCTCCCTCTGCAACTGGATCTTGGACTTCCTGACGTGCCGGCCCCAGGTGGTAAGGGTAGGCATCAACACATCTACCAGGGTGATCCTCAACACAGGGGTCCCTCAGGGGAGTGTGCTTAGTCCCCTCGTGTACTCCCTGTCCAACACCACCATGAAGTTTTCCCACGACACAACGGTGGTAGGCCTGATCACCGACAATGATGAGACAGCCTATAGGGAGGAGGTCAGAGACCTGTAAGTGAGATGCCAGGATAACAACCTCTCCCTCAACGTGATCAAGACAATGGAGATGATCGTGGACTATAGGAAATGAAGGACTGAGCACACCCCCATTGTCATCGACGGGCTGTAGTGGAGCAGGTTGAGAGCTTCAAGTTCCTTGGTGTCCACATCACCAACAAACTACCATGGTCCAAACACACCAAGATAGTCATGAAGTGGGCAAGACAACGCCTATTCCTCCTGAGGAGACTGAAAAGATTTGGGTCCTCAGATCCTCAAAATGTTATTCAGCTGCACCATCGAGAGCATCCTGCCTGGTTGCGTCACTGCATGGTATGGCAACTGCAGAGGGTAGTGCTTCCGGCCCAGTACATCACTGCGGCCAAGCTTCCTGCCATCCAGAAACTTTGAAATAAACATTGTACCTAACATACATTTATACATTCAACAGTTCTATGCCTGAGATGGCGTTTCACCCTATAATCCCCTTTTGATTACAATCCTATAGAGAGCTATACATTTAAACTCACCTCTGAACCCACTACTGCAGTCTGTACTTTAGGGATAACCCCAACCATATCATATTTGGATTGATTAACATGCTCTCCAACTCAGAAGGCCCTAAAATTGCCAAAGACTCCAACCACCTTAGTCATACACTATTCTCTCTGCTACCACACGGCCAGCGGGAACGGAGCGCAAAGTCTAGGTCCAAAAGGCTCCTGAACACCTTCTACTCCCAAGCCATAAGACAGCCGAACAGCTCATCAAATGGTTACCCAGACTATTTGTATTGACTCCAGGCCGTGTGTGTGTGTGTGTGTGTGTGTGTGTGTGTGTGTGGACGGTTCCACACACACACCCCCCCACTTATTTTTATGCTGCTGCTACACGTTTTTTATTATCTATTATCTATGCATAGTCACTTTACCTACATGTACATATTACCTCAATTTAGTCAATCTTTTTCTTAAACCTGTATTGTTGGTTAAGGGCTTGTTAGTAAACATTTCACGGTAAGGTTGTATTCGGTGCATGTGACATATAACATTTCATCTGAGCTGGTGAACATACAACTCTAGGTTTGAGACACAAACACCATGGTTTGCCTTACAGATATTAGGCAAGGTAAGAACATGAACCGTCCACCTGCGCTGTCAGAGAGACCTGAGTCACAATGAATACAGACCCATTTGACTATGAGAACAAATATATCATAACACACACAAACACACACTTGCACATTGTAGACAAACCGCTATCTTAACGATTCATCAGACATTTCAATAATTTATCATATACATTACAACAAACTGAACTGTAGTATAATATGTCATGTCTGGTGAGTATGTAGTATAAGTAGTAAAAAGCAGTAGAATGTAATCATATAAAGTGACTGATGTTTCCTACATCACTACTGGAATGTCTGACAACAAGTACCATCATTATCAAAGGACTCTCTTTCTCTCTTTCTCCCTATTCTCTTTCTCTCTTTCTCCCTATTCTCTTTCTCTCTTTCTCCCTATTCTCTTTCTCTCTTTCTCCCTATTCTCTTTCTCTCTTTCTCCCTATTCTCTTGGTCGCTTCCTCTAATGCTGTAACTGTGTAGCTGAAATAACTGGGTCACACACACGCACGCACGCACACACACGCACACACACACACACACACACACACACACACACACACACACACACACACACACACACACACACACACACACACACACACACACACACACACACACACACACACACACACACACACACACACACACACACACACACACACACACACACACACACACACACACACACACACAACACACACACACACACGGCCTGGAGTCATATTTAATACAGCAAGCTGTAGAACAAGGCCAAAGCAAATGTCTCCTTGTATCACGTCCAAGAAGACAAAAGCTTTTCCGCACCCAGTGCTATGATACTCCATCAGTGTGTGTGTGTCCATGCATATCTGTATAGTTTGCATGTGTATGTGTTCATGCGGTGTGCCACACCACCCAGAGTAGCACTGTGCCATAGTTATGCCAGGAGGGGTCTGTCTCTTTTTGTGGCCCTGCATGGACCAGTCTGAGCATTGGATTGTATCTGTGTGTGTATCTGTGTGCGTGGGTGTGAGTGTGTCCATATGGATGTCCACTTCTCTCTCTGTCACTGCCCTATTTATGGGGAGATGAGGTGCACCCTTGAGCCCCAGCCACAAAGGATTAGTCCACTCTGTCACTCTAGAATACCCCTCTGTGCTCCCTCCAAATACCAGCTTATCACATACACTCATAGGCACACACACACCTGCCTTCTGCTAAAACAGTACAAACTCTAAAGTGAGGAATGTTGGGGTTTATTGATAACACCAACGGTCCTTCTGACTGGCTGTTAATTTGTGCGTGTTTATGTCTTAGGCCACCATGCATCTGCTCTGTGTTTAGGAGGAAACTGATCTCAGAACCATCAGGTGATCTGGACTAACAAAACAGAGAGCGAGACAGAAAGAGAGTGAGAGAGAGAGACAGAAAGAGAGTGAGACAGAGCGAGAGAGAAAACACAGGTTAGGGAGAACCAGCTTACGTAGCACAAGTCCACATGGCGTCAGTGTGTGAGTGGGTGTGTGTGTGTGTCACAAGGGAGAGATCTGTTTTCCATCACCTCCTCTCCTCATCTATTATTTAAGGTGATAGAAATCAGTTTAGACCCTGCTCACTGATACTGCCAGCAATGTGTGTGTGTTTGTGTGCGTGAGTGTTTGCATACATGTGGGTATGTCAAAGAGGTGAAAGAGTGTGACACACACACACTCAAGGATGTGAAGGCAGCCAGGGGAGGGCAGAGGGGTTCAACTCTAATGACCTCACTATCCTGTCCCGTTAATGCAGAGAATACTGACATCGTTACTGTTTAATGGGCAGATTATCAAACAGCCCTGGTGCATAGTCGTTAGGTGTGTGTGTGTATTTCTGTGTCTGCACACCCACCCACCCCACCTGACTATACCCCTCAGCCACACCCCCACACTCTACAACCTAAACCACACACCAGAGTATCCATGGCAACACCTGAGGGATCTTGAAGTCTCACCACGTTTCACCTCTAGAAATGCATTATGGTCTTTAGGCAGGAGGGTAAACTGTCAAATGAAGTAACAGCATGGAGTATGGCAAGGGTAAAAGAAAACAACCATTGGTCTTCTAGGAGTCCACCGTTTTCAACTGACATTGACACAGCTTCATATAACTTGTCTTGCGTAACCTGAGCTAGACTGTGCCCTACCTCTACCCTGGAGCTGAGGAGTGGTGAGCACGAGGTGGATCTACCTATAAAGACACACTGGCATGTTGTAACGGTCACATACACTCATGCAGGTGCACACACAATCATGCACACATGGAAGTACACACACACGCGCATGCACACACACACACACACGTGCACACACACGCACACACACACACACACACACACACACACACACACACACACACACACACACACACACACACACACACACACACACACACACACACACACACACACACACACGACAAAGTGATGAGAGGGCTATGGTGAGAGGAGAATAGAATATATATGTCTGTGGTTCTTCTCTGGGGAATATAGTAGTGTAATAACTATGTGACAGGGAGGGAGGCAGAGACAGTAGAGTTTGAGCTACATAGACATCCCTCTGGCTCGCTCTAACTCCTCTCCATTACTACACTCTCTATCCCTTCCAGTCACTCTAGTGAAAAATGACCCCACTCATCTACTGGGAGAGCCCTTGGCAAGTATGTGTGTGTTTGAGTGTGTGAGTGTGTGTTTGTGCGGTGTGTGCATGCAAATGTGTGTGTGTGTTCATTCTTCCAGAGGGAATCCCATCAGTATAAAGATATTGAATTTCTTCCATTTGGTTGTCTGTCCTGAAGGAGAGAGCCAGATACTGCAGGCTGGGATTGGAAAAGAAGAGGGCAATAATAAAATACACAATCACACATCATTCCACATACAATCCCAGGTCAGGTTTGTCCTTATTTCTCTGCCTCCTGCTTTCTGCTTCCCTGAAGTGTGTTATTTATATTCATCAAAAGCATCTCCTCTCAAGTCTGTATTCTTAAAGATATGTTCTATCGACTGGGAGAGAATAGGAATGTCCTCTGATAAATGCCAGAAGGAATAGCTGTGTGTATGTGTGTGCTTTGCCCTTCCTCATCTTGTTATTTCTTCCTCCTCTCTCTCACACTCCTTTACTATAATTCTATATCTCTGTAGAAGGTCATTCCACATCAGCCATGACACAACATCCTGTTAGGCAGCTGTGACATGTGAGGTTTGCTCTCTCTAGAACAGATTGATCATGGAGTCACTGTACTGTAGCTACTGCTGCCTGGCAGGCCAAATACATCTACATACAATCACCAACAATCAATATCACAGATTTGTTTCTGAGAGTAGGGGTGATGATATGACACAATGACCTCACATCCTGGAAGCACTCCAGCTTCCCACGATGCACTGAGACTGATGAGTCATGACAGAGGACATGATGACCCTCAAAGTCATTACTCTGCCTTCCAAGGGACCAATGGCCGAGGCCTGGCGCCTCTGTAGGAATGAGGTTTTGTGTGAATGTGTTTGTGTGTGTGTGTGTGTGTGTGTGTGTGTGAGTGTGTGTGTGTGTGTGTGTGTGTGAGTGTGTGTGTGTTTATAGAAGAGGGGGTTTGATAAAGAAGATAAAATGTTGAAATGTTGTACATAACATACATGTATATATTCAACAGTTCTATGCCTGAGATGGCGTTTCACCCTATAATCCCCTTTTGATTAACATCCTATAGAGAGCTATTTATTTAAACTCACCTCTGAACCCACTACTGCACTACTACGCTACTGTCTTGTACTTCAGGGATAACCTCA
>NC_034195.2:29356997-29416997 GCF_002021735.2 Oncorhynchus kisutch
TGTGTGTGTGTGTATGTGTGATTAATCCGTTGGGCCACCGTCCGGAGGCCCAAGCGTGGCATATTCTCACATTAGCAGAGAAATTAGATTCCTGCTCCATTAAGGAGCTTATGACCCACAGTAACTAAATTGCCAGTAGAGAGAGAAAGTGCAAAGGGAAGTATACAGAAAGTATTCAACCCCCTTGACTTTTTCCACATTTTGTTATGTTACAGCCTTATTCTAAAGTTGTTTAAATCATCAATCTACACACAGTAACCCACAATGAGAAAGCAAAACAGGTTTTTATTAATTTTTGCTAATTTATAACATTTACATGTATTCAGACCCTTTACTCAGTACTTTGTTGAAACACGTTTAGCAGCAATTACAGCCTCAAGTCTTCTTGGGTAGGACGCTACGAGCTTGGCACACCTGTATTTGGGGAGTTTCTCCCGTTCTTCTCTGCAGATCCTCTCAAGATTTGTCAGGTTGGTTTTGGAGCGTTGCTGCACAGCTATTTTTAGGTCTCTCCAGAGATGTTTGATCGGGTTCAAGTCCGGGCTCTGGCTGCGCCACTCATGGACATTCAGAGACTTGTCCCGAAGCAATTCCTGCATTGTCTTGGCTGTGTTCTTAGTGTCATTGTCCTGTTGGAAGGTGAACCTTCACCCTAGCCTGAAGTCCTGAGCGCTCTGGAGCAGGTTTTCATTAAAGATCTCTCTGTACTTTGATCAATTCATATTTGCCTCCATTCTGACTAGTCTCCCCGTCCCTTGCGCTGAAAAACATCCCTACAGCTTGTTGTTGCCTGAGCTCAATTTCGAGTCTCATAGCAAAGGGTCTGAATACTTATTTAAATAAGGTATTTGTGTTTTCGCTTTTGTCATTATGGGGTATTCTGGGTAGATTGCTGAGGATTTCTATTTATTTAATCAATTTTAGAATAAGGCTGTAACGTAACAAAATGTGGAATAAGTCAAGGGGGTTGAATACTTTCCGAAGACACGGTACATGTAGTCAGGGTTGGGGATTACATGTAATCTGCGTACAAAAAAACTAAACTGTAATCAGTTAAGTTACCAGGAAAAATATTTGAATGAGGTTACAGATATTTTTTTCAAATTAGATGATTAGTTATTGGATTACGTTTGAATTCAGAAGGGATGTTTGTGCAAAAAATATGTTATATACACTACCGGCCAAAAGCTTTAGAACACCTACTCATTCAAGGGTTTTTCTTTATTTTGACTATTTTCTACATTGTAGAATAATAGTGAAGACATCAACACTATGAAATATTAGTGTGATAATAATAATAAATGATTAGTTTAACAGCTTTTTTGCTACTACATGATTCCATATGTAGAAAAAAGTCAAAGTAAAGAAAAACGATTGAATGAGTATGTGTTCTAAAACTTCTGACAGGTAGTGTATATGAGACCTTTCTCTTTTCTCAATTACATTAAATTCAGCAAGTCTGACCACAAGTCAGAGACCACCATGATGACACACCAAATGCATTTAATGGCTCCGTTTTGTCTCCTTTTAATGCCTCGTAGAAAGTAACCTACCCAACCCTGCACAAAGTCTGCTGCCCTATTTCCTCATAAGAGGCTTGTGTATAACTTTAAAAAACATGAAATATGAGTGAATGTTATGTTTATGGAATAACTGATCCAGAGGCCTCTGCTGGTAGCTAATGTAACAGAAATATCAACGGACTTTCTTTCTTCTGGGTAAAACGTCAAGAAGATAAATAGATGAACATAACATTTTCTATAATTATCTGGCCACTCTGTTTATCTCAATGCACACCTACTGTATAGTACATGTGTCCCTCAGGTTCACACACACATGATAAACCTAGAAATGAGGCAGTGGTAAATGTTTTCCAGACGTACTATGCAAATAAGCTGTGCTCCCATGGGACACACTATAAACGGCTTTAACCAACTAGTCACACAGCTCAACTGTTGTTTTCTGTGTGTGTGTGTGTGTGTGTGTGTGTGTGTGTGCGTGTGGGTGTGCGTGTGTGCGTGTGTGTGTGTGTGCGTGTGTGTGTGTGTGCGTGTGTGCGTGCGTGTGTGCGTGTGTGTGTGTGTCTGTGTGTGTGTGCGTGTGTGTGAATATAGAACATAAACACACCTCTGGCTAGTGTTAAACAAATTAGAGAATTACAGAAAACCAAAAGAACTTATGAACAGATAGGGAATTGAATCCCTGTTCTCTCCTCTCCATCTCCTCTCCATGCCTCTCTCCAATCCACCTCTTCCCTCTCTCCATCTGCAGAAACAACTGAATCTCCCATGGTTTGGTTCTGGAAAAAGATTTTCTCCCATAAAACACCGGAGTTGGCTGGAGAACAGAGCTGGCAGGTGAAGCAGGAAAGCGATAGAGTTCAATGAACAAAGTCAGAGGCGCAAGTATACTGTTTGTGTGTCAGAGGATAGAGCTGAGATTCCCCTGCAGTTGGATAAGGAATGAGGGATTGAAGGAATTTGGATTTGTCATGGATCAGCAGATTCTGATTCTGGACTTGTGTCTAAATGTTACACAGTTTGGGAGTTAATTTGTCTTCCCTAAATAGTAGGCTGCCATTAAATAGAGTATAATGCAATATACATTACAGTTTAAAAGTCTGGGGTCACTTAGAAATGTCCTTGTTTATGAAAGAAAAGTACATTTTTTGTCCACCAAAATCATATCAAATTGATCAGAAATACAGTGTAGACATTGTTAATGTTGTAAATGACTATTGTAGCTGGAAACGGCAGATTTTTTGCACCGGGAGACCCCGGTGCACAACTGAGCAAGAGGACAAGTACATTAGAGTGTCTAGTTTGAGAAACAGACGCCTCAGAAGTCCTCAACTGGCAGCTTCATTAAATAGTACCCGCAAAACACCAGTCTCAACGTCAACAGTGAAGAGGCGACTCCGGGATACTGGCCTTCTAGGCAGAGTTTCTTTGTCCAGTGTCTGTGTTCTTTTGCCCATCTTAATCTTTTATTTTTATTGGCCAGTCTGAGATATGTCTTTTTCTTTGCAACTCTGCCTAGAAGGCCAACATCCCGGAGACGCCTCTTCACTGTTGACGTTGAGACTGGTGTTTTGCGGGTACTATGATGCAGAGGAAGAAATGGCCACCTGGGTCTGCTATATCCTCCATTTCTCTATTTGTTCCTCCCTACCTCCCCAGGACATCCTGCCTTTCACAGTGAGGTTCGTCGGATGAGTAGGAGAGGGGTAGAGGAGGAGGTGAAGAAGGAGGTGGGGGAGGAGGAGAACAGTAACGCTAAACCTCTGCTTAGGGCTTAACACATCACACCACAACTCAACGGCAGGGTCTTGAACCAGCCTGTAGCTTTAAAGAGGCATTTCCCAGCGAGAATGTGTGACTGAATGTTGTTGAGTTGACATTTTCCCAGCCTGATGTAGGAATGTGTGAACACAGGGGTGCCTTCTCCAGAAGGGTCTATGTGTGTGTGTGCATGCCAGTGTGTGTGTGTCAGTGAAATTATTTCACACACATTAATCTACTGTGATCATGAATCCATGGCTCACGCACGCTGGCACACACTCAC
Source organism: Oncorhynchus kisutch (assembly GCF_002021735.2). NCBI lineage: Eukaryota > Metazoa > Chordata > Actinopteri > Salmoniformes > Salmonidae > Oncorhynchus > Oncorhynchus kisutch. The sequence goes on from NC_034195.2 coordinate 29,360,562, forward strand.
TCGCACACACACACTCACTCGCACACACGCACGCATGCATGCACAAGATGAAAATAAAACCTAATATAACTCAAACGGAAAGCATTTGCATTTTTGCGCAGTCCAGGCAGTGCTGAGAGGGATAGTTTGGCCTGCTATTTGTTCTGGTTCTGGTTAGTATACACACATGATTGCAAACACTCATACTCCATGAGAGAGAAAATGAGAGAATAGTAGGAGAGAGATAGTAGGAGAGGCAGGAGTTTCCCCTTGAACAAGAGAAAGGAAAGCAGACCTATTGGGTCAGAGAAGTGGAGGGGGAGGGAGGGGTCTACTCAGGAAATACCTGCTGGATCAAAACACACAGGGGAGGGAGAAGGAGGAGAGGAGGAAAAGAGGAGAGCAGAGAGGAGGGGGAAGGTGAAAATCAGCTCCAGACTGGTTGTGGAATGTATTTGTGAGGCAGATATAATCCCCTTCTCTTTCTTTCTCTTTCTCCTTCACTCCCCGTTTTCCAAAGACAAGCAGTCCTGTATGAGCCAGATACAGTATTACAGTTCCTTGTTGGTGAGAGGTTCTGTATGTCTGATCCATCCTTACAACTGATACAGGATATTTCCATCCTCTAGCAGGTGTGTTTGTGTATGACTGTGTGAGCGTGTGTATGTGTATGTGTGTGTGTGTGTGTGTGTTTGTGTGTGAGCGTGTGTGTGTGTGTGTGTGTGTTTGTCTGTGTGTGTGGAAGTGTATGTGTGTGTGTGTGTGTGTGAGCATGTGTGCTTGTGAGAATTTATTAGAGTGTGCATGTTGCTGTATGTGTCAGTCCCTCTCCTGTCCGTTGCCATGACAACAGCCTTAGTAGCTCTGTGATCCCTCTATGAGTTGGTCAGGTGGGGCCTGACAGTGTCAACTGCACATGGGGCAGGTGGAATGAGACAGAAAGACTAATTGCTCTCTGAGAGCACCGTGTGCAGATTCAGACATGGTGGAGCAAATAACAATGATCAATTATGCTGCGTCAGAGCTGCACTCACACACACACACACATACTGTCCCCAAATATGGGTCATAGGTTACGTGATAAACTGTAAAACCAACTGTTTAGGATCTGAGAACTAAAACACTTTTTCTGTAACACTGGTTTCCCCTTTTGTTTTCGTCATTATGATCTTGTCTCATCGTTGCAACTCACCAACGAGCTCGGGAGAGGCAAAGGTCGAGTCATGCATCCTCCGAAACATGACCCACCAAACCACGCTTCTTACCCGGAAGCCAGCTGCACAAATGTGTCATAGGAAACACTATTCAACTGACGCCTAGAGTCAGACTGCTGGCACCCAGACTTCCACAAGGAGTTGCTAGAGCGCAATGGGCCAATTGTGCATTGCCCTAGGGGACTCCTGGTGGTCACAGCCAGTAATGACACAGCCTGGGATCAAACCCCAGGCCATAGTGACGCCTCAACACTGCGATACAGTGCCTTAGACCGCTGTGCCACTCGGGAGGCCTGTAACACTTTTTAAACTCGTCAAGGAATTTAGAATTTCAATGAAAACTTGTCACAGTGTTTAGATTATAAACACCAGAACATGTTTATTCGTTGTAACACTTTTTAAAACTGCCGAGGGATTAGTGCTTTTTTAAGGTCGGTTCAGTTTCAGTTAGATTATTAAAAAATTATAATAATAAAAATGATCATTTTTTAAATAATAATTGTCTCTGTCAAGTCCACAATGGGTAGACATCAATAGAAAAACACAAAATTACTATAAAATAGTACAATACTTCAGTTGTGTATATTATTTAGTTTTTATTTTATGACTATTTTGCATTCCTTAAAGTCATTATCTCATCTCTGATGAAGCAGTATCAGCGAGACAACGTTACTCCCCATACGGTACTATATGTAGTCATCCTAGTTAGCTAGGCTAGCCTGCCTAAGTATGCTGCAGAGCTGTATTTAAAGTAGATAAGGCATACTTTCAGGACCTGCATTTCTCTCTCTCCCATGCGGTATGTGTGTCTCTAAGCTAACGTAACAGGGGTAAGTGTATTCATCTCTGTCTGAGCCTGAAAAACAGGCGCAACGGTCATTGTAGTTAATTACCACTATTCTGCATTGAACTAGGTTGAATATTTACTTAATGAAAACTACAACTTCCTCCCACATGGTCCTTGACTTAAGTTTTGTTGTGAATTATTTGATTTCTCTAGAGAAACCGCACATTGGGCTCACAAAAAAACCTCACACCTAAATTAAATTGTTGTAGTAACAACAACACCATGCGATTTAAAAAATATTTTTTTTCTGTTCAGTTGTACTGAAATGTAGCTCAGGACAGTGACAGACATTCATAACACTGATCTGAATTAAAGAAACGGAAAGTCAAATCAATTTCTACTGACCAAATGCACTCTGAACAGTACGATGGGAAAGTAGGCACTAGTGTTTAAAACCTGAACTATCATGAACTTTCAGGATATGAAGCTGACCATCATATTTAACCTTGCATTCTAAACACCTGTGTTCAAGATGAGAACACTTACTGGCGAATCTAAATGCCTAATGCTGAAGTTTTAAACACTGACGTTTAGGTTATAAACGTGTCACGTTTCATGGTTTTACAGTGTATGAAAGTATGACTGTGGCTGTATTCCAGTCCATGTTCATACTATGTGAGTGAAAACCTAGTTCTCTCACTACATGCAACCCACCTTCCCCATCACAGTAAAAGCTTGCCCACAACGCCGGATTCTGTCTCCTACTTCAGATTTAACCCTATCGCATTTATCATACACTTTGTTACTTACACTCCAAGTCAGTGTTAATCACTTTACCCCTCTCATTCTGCCCTTCATTCAACCCCTTTTAACTTACTGTATATAATAATAATGTTTAGAGTCCCCTCTGTTCTAACCTCTTCATCAGCAACAGAATCAGGTTTACTGCATAATTCCCTTGAGTGCATATTTCAACCCCTCCTCTCACACAATGTACATGTTTCAATGCACGGCACACACCTATGTGTGTGAGAGAGAGGTGTATCCTACCTGGTACAGTGGCCTGGGCACACACCTGTGTGTGTGTCTCTGTCTCTCTCTGTGTGTGTGTGTGTGAGATAGAGAGAGAAAGAGGTTATCCTACCTGGTACAGTGGCCTCGGCATACACCTGTGTGTGTGTGTGAGGTGCAGTGCACGGAGGTGTCTGAGAGCTGAGGAGGTGAAGGTCCACAGCAGACCCTGACGTGTGAACACCACATCCTCCAGACGCAGCAGAACCACCTCCATTGTATAAACACACAGGTCGCTATGCACAAGATAACAGGTACACCTCACAAGTAAAACTCAGGACCAGAGAACAGGTAGGTATCCACAGAACAGGCTAAAAAGGCCATCTTTCCTCTCTCTTCTCTCTAGGAATCCAACCATCTGATCACTCCGTACTGGGATGTCCTGTGTCGATATCCCACGCAGCTAGAAGACTTCCCTATGGCTCTCCTCTCTTCCTCTCTTCTCTCCTGTCCTCTAACTGAAGAAACCCTGAGTGTCGAAGTCCGAGCGAGACAAACACAAACAATCCCACCGCCCGTTACTTTCTCTTGCTCCCTCTTTCTTATTTCGGATTTTTTTAAAGCGACACAGTCAGTCCCAGAGCATTCCAGCCTAAAGCCAGACAGAAAGACAGACAGATGGAGAAATGGAGGGAGATGGAGACTCACTAAACGAGTGACAGGGACATTCACGCTCCACACCTCCAATCAGCCATCGGCCAGATCAGAAACCTTATCTCCTACTCATTTTACCATTTAAGTCCAGCACACACACACGCACACACACAAACAGCCAGCAGAGTCGCTGACGTCCTGTCTCCAGAGGGATGATAAGTGTATTTTCTCTCAGCTCTGGGAGTCAGGCCAGAATACAGAGTTTTTAAAAAGGGACCATAATTCCCAGGACATTGTGTGGCCTGACGTGACCTCTCTGAGTCTGGAAGAGCTGCATGCCCCACCCCCCATCTTGCGTAGGTCTATGTCAAACCTTGACAATCGCCTCAATACTTTTCCATGATGCTTAATGTCTGGTTCATTTTAAGCATCCAAAAGTAACACAACTGCAGCTTAATTTCTCCTTCAGGCCCATTGAAATACAGTAGATATATTGGATGTCTTTCCTCTCCAGCAGTCCAACAGAAAGCCTTGATCAATGCAGCAGTGTGAGTTCAATAATACCGAAGGGTGCAATGCACACACACACACACACACACACACACACACACACACACACACACACACACACACACACACACACACACACACACACACACACACACACACACACACACACACACACACACACACACACACACACACACACACACACAATAGGGGTATATTGAATAGGCTGGGATGGACTGGACTGATTCATGGTGGGGTGGTGCGGGGGAGATGGGGGGGTGTTACCGACGCAAGGGTGCAGCAGTGGTGTGTATGTGTGTGTGTGTGTGTGTGTGTGTGTGTGTGTGTGTGTGTGTGTGTGTGTGTGTGTGTGTGTGTGTGTGTGTGTGTGTGTGTGTGTGTGTGTGTGTGTGTGTGTAGTTCAATAACTGCTGTATGTCTCTGACACTATTACTATTCATTTGCTAATGAATATCAATAGAAGCATAAAGAAATTACTTGCACAAAATACACCAACTGTAACTGCTGGTAAAATCAAGATTTCTGTTTCGTAATTCTCCCCACTGTAAGACCGCTGCAATTATCTAAGCTTAGATAAAAAGGCATATAACACATTCCCTCTCTCTGCCCCCCTTAGGCCTATATACATATTTTGGGTGAAAATATGTGTGGATGCAGTACAAGCTGTTGATCTGTGTTACTTCACAGCAGTATAGCATCACACTGTACTTGGATAGTCTGGATAGTCCATCTGTAGATGCTCTACAGATGGTTATACTATCAACAAACTATATGTTTGCTAAGGTTAGGGTTAGGTTTAGAATAAGGGTTAGGGTAAAAGTTAGGGTTAGGGCTAGGGTAAGTAGAGAGTAGATAGTTATTTGAAATGTTATCGATAGTTCACCTATAAATGCTCCACAGATGGACTATCTACACAAAGTGTTACCCAGTATAGCAACATAACCTTTAAGAGACCCAGGCCTCATCCTGCCCAGTGTCAGATGGTCTTGAGAACTCCAGTTTTCTCTGGATTGTTTGACATTCCAGGCGTGTGAGTGTTCCACTTTTTCCACGGCCGAGTACTGACTGTTACTGTGGGGTCAGAAGGTCAGCTCTCACTAATTGTAATTTAAAACAGGTGTAAATATTTGTTGTGTGCGTGTTCCCTGGATATTGTGTGTGTACAGTGTCCTATGGAATCCTGGGAAAGTTCATGGAATACTCCTGATGTAAACAATCAGCACCATAGTGTGAAATGACCATTACCATCGCAACAGAAAAGACTATCGTAACCATAGTGATAGGACAGAGGGGTTAGATAGTTTGGGATATTCAACTTTGCCAGACCCTGTGAGGCTGAGAAGGAATGGACAGGCAGACTGATACTGAGGGTGATTCAAAAAAGCTACTGTAGCCTGGTACCCAGTAACACACACACACACACACACACACACACACACACACACACACACACACACACACACACACACACACACTCCCTCTCTGTCTCTGCATGGGCTGAGGGCAACGTGGTGTGCAGGGGGTTTGGGACCGGGCTCTTCTCTGAGAGGATGTTGATGCTCCCTTTTTTCTTGTTCCAGGCTGGTAGGGTTGTTTTCTTTCCTGGGTGGGTGGTGTTCAGGCCTAGAGATGGGGCTGACTATGGACCTATATGTTGTAGACTGCAGGGGCAGGCAAAAATGGCAGTGTGGAAGACCAGAAAACATGAGATGCATATGAGATGCATATGAGATGCATGAGGCAGGGTGTATGGACCCCAGAGTTGTGCTGCTGGGGTGGGCTCGACACACAGGAGCATGTATATGGGGGCTGGGGAACTGTATGGCGGTGGGGTATCATGGGGCTTTTAAAGTGCATTCAGGAAGCATTCAGACCCCTTAACCTTTTCCACATTTTGTTACGTTACAGCTTTATTCTAAAGTTGAGCTCAGGTTGATTGGAGTCTACCTGTGGTAAATTCAATTGATTTGACATAATTTGGAAAGGCACACACCTGTCAATATAAGGTCACACAGTTGACAGTGCATGTCAGAGCAAAAACCAAGCCATGAGGTTGAAGGAATTGTTCGTAGAGCTCCGAGACAGGATTGTGTCGGGCCACAAATCTGGGGACAGGTACCAAAACATTTCTGGGGTGGCAGCGTAGCCTAGTGGTTAGAGCATTGGACTAGTAACCGGAAGGTTGTGAGTTCAAACCCCCGAGCTGACAAGGTACAAATCTGTCGTTCTACCCCTGAACAGGCAGTTAACCCACTGTTTCCAGGCCATCATTGAAAATAAGAATGTGTTCTTAACTGACTTGCCTGGTTAAATAAAGGTAAAATGAAATAAAAGGTCCCCAAGAACACAGAAACCTCCATCATTATTAAATGGAAGAAGTTTGGACCCACCAAGACTCTTCCTGTGGCGCTCCTCCAATGTACACACGCATACACACACGCCCGAACACACTGAAAGCTAATCACTCACTCCATTTTTCCTGATATGAATATTTATGAGGATTACAGCAGACAGGAAGACAGGAGACTGGTACAGCACGACTCACACACACACGCAGAAAATGATCAAACATTGTGAGATTGAATGGCATGATACTTACTGACTGACTCATGGTGATAGAATTTCTAGCACACAACTGGCACCATCCACCCCCCCCCCCCCTCTCTCTGTCTGTCTGTCTATGAATAGGCCCTTGATGGGTGAGTAAGTTTTGCCCAGCTTCACAGTGAAGAGTTCATTGAGTCCTGTTATCTTCCTCTCACAAAGACTTTGTATATCTGGAGATATTTAGAGGTCTCATATCCTGTTGTGGAGCAATGGAAGTCACCCAGTCCCCAGCACCCCCAATGACCTCTGACAGACAATACTGTTTGTGTGTGTGTGTGTCATGGTTCCATATAGTAATGTCTGAGAATAGGGGATGGGATCTAATTAGTTAATAACAGACCCAGGGCAGGCCAGCCTTAGCCAGGCCAGATGGAGGCCTGGAGGGATCACAGAGTAGGACTGGGATGTACAGTACTGGGAGACAGTGGAGGAGGGACACACTGGATGGATCTGCTGGACTAACTTTCTGTCTACATTATTTAATTATACACAGAAGATTATTAGAAGACATTATTTGAGTCATTATTTAATGTTTATTTTATCAGCTGGTTATCTGGGAATATGTGTTGTTTTAGATCTACGAGAGGTGTCTTGGGATAGGGTCAGGGGTTGGTTTGGGACCAGACATAACAACTCTGTTATTCTGATCGAAGAGTGAAAAAGAGAAGAGGGGAGGAGGAGAGGAGTGAAACAATTGGAGGAGAAGAAGAGTAGGATGGGGTCTTCTTCTCTAAAACACTTCTTCCATCCAAAGCACTTTGTGGGGAAAGGGGGGTCTCCTTTCATCCCAAACAGGGCAAGACACAAGAGGGAGAGCAGGGTTTAAGATGCCGTGCAGCTGCACCCCTCTCACCCTTGCTTCCCATTCTCAAATTCTCTCCTAACGTCCCCATCCCGCCCCTCTCTTATTTCAAAGCCAGCACCCCCAGGGCGAGAGAGGGTATCCCTGGGAATCTATGGAGGAAAATAGAACCAGGGTAAACAGAAGTGTAAAACTAGACTACTGCAGCTACCTTCAAGGTCAGTGTGCCAGAATAGTTTCAGGATGAAGACATTCATCAGCAACTTGCTTTTTGGTTGTTTCAATATAATACATGTCTTTTGTGAATGGGTGATGGAAGACACATGGCCTAATGAAGACAGGTCACAGCCCCATGATGCCCCTGTCCACTACTGACCTTCTGATTGGATGAGGCAGAATGTTTAATGGCAGTGATTGGATGAGGGGTTAAATGTAATGAGCATTGATTAGTATTCCTGTCTCACCACTAGCCTGGATACCTTTGACAGAGATGTTATTGTTCACTAACATACTCTGTGTGTGTGTGTGTGTGTGTGTGTGTGTGTGTGTGTGTGTGTGTGTGTGTGTGTGTGTGTGTGTGTGTGTGTGTGTGTGTGTGTGTGTGTGTGTGTGTGTGTGTGTGTGTGTGTGTGTGTGTGTGTGAGTCAGAAGCAATTATACCCTCTCCTGCTGTGCGATTCACCCCCCTCCCCCTTCTCCCCCCATGGACCTGTGAGAACCCTCCTGACACTGAGGCGTCTCCTAGGAGATCAACGTTACCCAGAAAAACATTTGTCCGTTCTCCCCCTCTTTAGGAGATTGACTGTCTCTCTCTCTCTTTTTCTTTCTTTCTTTCTTTCTTTCTTTCTTTCTTTCTTTCTTTCTTTCTTTCTTTCTTTCTTTCTTTCTTTCTTTCTTTCTCTCTTTCTTTCTTTCTTTCATTCTTTCTTTCATCTCCCTCTTCCTCTGTCTCCCCCACTCTCTCTCCCTATCTCTTTTTATGTTCTTAGTTTTGTAGAGAAGCGGTGGATTAACTGAGCAGCTTATCATGATAGTAGGAAGTAATCCTCTCTGAATCAATACCTGAGTGATCAGATCAACCATTATTTGGTTGATACTTGATTGAGTTTTCAAAATCGGTGAAATCAACTTGTGAAGGGGCTGGAAGAATTATGAGGAAGAACGATAGAGAAAGAGTAAACAAGAACAGACAGAAATAGATGGAAGTGTAGGTGATAGACAGATGAATAAAGAAAATAAGGGAATACATAAAGTTAGAGAGTGATGAAAAGAAATCCAGAGAGATCTTTAAGGATAAGAAGACAACAGATTCTTGAAAGAGGAGAAAGGAGGGATTGGAGAACAAGAGAAAAGGAGTGCATCTCCTCCTCATTGCTGTGTGGTTAACGAGGCGTGGCTTGTTCGGCTGTGTCATAACCGTTGACCGTATTCTTCCTGTAGACATCACTTAATTAACCACGACTCAGACAGACCATCATCCATCACTAATAACATACCCAGACACAGAAATATACATCTGCATTAGGGAAGAGATATGGAGAAAGAGAGGCAAAGAGCAAACCTTGGTTATAGTATATGCGTTGGAGGGGAGATACATTTACTGAAGACTTTTCATAAGTTTGTTATTGTTCACTAGATGTTCAAATAACAATCCTCCAAACTGCACTTCCTTTCAAACTAAAATGCTAAAACACACAGAGCAACACTTACAGTACACTGTTAGAAAAATGGGTTTCAGAAGGGTTCGTCCACTGTCCCCATAGACCCAGTTGGTATTAAATAGAACGCGGTGGCCCCACCTGCCTGTGGAGAAAACAACCCGTGGTTACCTTGGATACCCAATTGGCTCACAACAAAAATTGTCTCACCCAATTTTCTTCTTGTCTGCTTGTTTTAGTCAGTTACAAAACTACGTTTAAGAAAAGTACATGTCTGAAGACTACTTTTCAACGTTAGCCACATGAGTGAGTGCTGGCTAGCTAAATTACCAACCAGAACATTAAGCTAGCCAAGACCAACAACACAAACAAACAGACGATAAAGCTACATGTAGTGAGAGGAGTTACAAACGGAATGTGCTAATTGAGTTAAATGTCTTACCTCTGATGAAACACACATACTGTAGCTACCTGTAGCCAACTTGGACACCAAGTCCCCACAATTTACCCCTCTGCCACATCGAATAACCTGAAGTCACAAGGCTCTTCTCGCAGGCTCTACTTCCTTATGTTGTAGCATTGCAAACCGTAGGTTGGGATGTTTGACCTGGTTACATGTACATTGAACAACACAGCAGCTTTTCAGCATTTTTGAAAAACAAAAAATCTATGACAAAGTTGGCTTTTTACAATTGGGGTCAATGGGAAAGTGTTTGTTTTCCTCAATTTGTGGCCCTGGTCAAGGGCTGGTCCTGAATACTGACTCGGAGTAAAGGAGAACCCTTTTGGGTTCCAGGGAGAACCCTTTTTGGTTCCAGGAAGAACTCTTTTGGGTTTCAAGTAGAACCCTCTGTGGAAAGGGTTACATGGATCTCAAAAGGGTTCTTCAAAGGGTTCTCCTGTGGGGACAGCCAAAGAACCCTCTACAGTTTTCTAGATAGCACACCTCTTATTAAAGAGTGTATAGCATCACATTTAACCCTTTCCAGAGCTTTCAGCTTCAGAGAAGATCTAAAGTAATACAACTGAGCATCAGAGTTTCACTGGTTGTATTGATACTCTTTAACATTATGCCCTGGATAATGAACTGGAGGATCCCATACAGTTATCTAATAGGACAAGGAGGTACAGGAGAGAGATGCAGCTGTGGCTGGATCATCTGGAGCTGACAGACAGATGAAAGTAAACAAAGCAGGGCGGATGCTCCAGTCAGTATTGATGCATTGTCAGTGAATAGAAGTCTTGCAGCAGCATGAAGGCCTATGTTGAAATGTCTCTAAAAGCATCAGCTGAGATTTATAGTCAAACGCTTGGCCAAGCTTTTCACACACAAATATCTTAAATATCTTGCACGCATACACACACACACAAACTGCCGTACATGGTGAGAGGAGAGTTGCAGTGGCCTTCTCCACACACAAAAAACAAATGACTGAAGCTCAACCCTAGCATGTTTGTGTGTGTGTGTGTGTGTGTGACATCACACAGCTGTCAGCAGAGGAATGAGAGGCTTAGATTGAGAATACAATCAGAGAGACAGAGAGAGAGAGAGAGAGAGAGAGAGAGAGAGAGAGAGAGAGAGAGACCCCCTCTGTATGTGATTATGTGAATCTGCATCTCTCTATTAATGGAGATGGGAAGGTCTGATTCTGCTTCTGGGTAGGAGTATGCGTGTTTGTTTGTGTGTGTGTGTGTGTGTGTGTGTGTGTGTGTGTGTGTGTGTGTGTGTGTGTGTGTGTGTGTGTGTGTGTGTACTTCAAAATAATCAATCAGTGTAAAGCAGTATGGTAAAAATAATAATCTATCTGTGTGACAGTGATGGCTCCGTTTTTACCTCCTCACAACAACCAATCAAACACCACTTCACAACAAAGCACATTCCAACAGAGAGACAAACTATGGTTAGGACTGAAGCCTGTAATATTGGCTTTGTGGTGTACTAATGTAACTAACAAAATGAACCATGCTAACTAGTAACATTAACACTAAGGAAAGAATTTGAGTTTCTTATTGTAAAATGTGACACTTCATGTAACAAGGATTGTACTCTGTAGTAGGTTTCCTATATGATTATGTAGGAATGAGGCCTGTCAACTACGCCATGTTTCCTGTGTATTGGTGTGAAGGTTATAGCATTCAACTTCCTGTGTACTAATATAAAGGTTGTTTCCTTATTTCAGGTTCTCTCTCATTCTCCCTCTCTCTCTCTCTCTCTCTCTCTCTCTCTCTCTCTCTCTCTCTCTCTCTCTCTCTCTGTGTGTGTGTGCAGTGTATGTATCCTCTAGCCATGTTTAGGGTATGAAAGCTACACACATCAAAGCTTCTTCTGCATTTAGGTCACCCTGTGTTTTGGAGTGTGCGTGTATGTGTGTGTTTGTATGTTGTGCGTGTGTGTGTCTGCAGGCTTCAGCTAGAAACTAACAGCTCACTGAAAAGCTCCTGTCATTTTAACTGAATCCTGGAGGAAAAACCTATTACATTCACAACAATAAAGCATGTTAATCAACCTAAACTAAGGTAGGCTTAAATCACATCACTCCAAACAGGATACACAACCACTAACCAGAGCAACCAACCACTTCTAATGAAAACCAAGAGAAACATGCATCAGCTCTCTTCTAATTTCAAATGCTCTTTAGATGACACCTCAGGGACAGGTGTTTGTTGTCCATAGTAGAAATTTCATCCTTGTGCCTTATGTCCACATATGATCAGACCTCTGTGAACGAAACCACAGTGAAAGGTTTTGGTTGGCCACAGCGTTACAAGACCCTTCTACTATCTTTATGTAAATCCTGCTCTATTGGATCACGCAAGCAGTTCCCTAACATCTATGACCCACATGCAGACTTTAAATGTTTCATGTGGCCTTGGAACTAAACAGCACTGTGTCTCTACCACCAGAGGGGCAGCTGTTGGGGACCCAGAGAAAGGTTCTGGCTGGCACTCCTCTACCATAGAACCAGGGTTGGGGGGTAACGGATTACGTGTAAGGGATTACAAAAACAACGGTAACAATAATCTGTTAAATTACCAGCTAAAATATTGTAATCTGATAACAGATACTCTAGAAAAACTAGATGATTACTTTTAAATTCAGAAAGGATGTTCACAGAATTCTTTTGTTGTTTGACACTTCAAAATCAGCACTGAAAAATGCTGCAAGTTTAAATTTGTTCAACGTGAGCGAGTTTGACCATAAATCAGAGACCACTGTGATGACACACCAAATGTGTTTGATGGATTGTGGGAAAAGAGCAGGAATAGGCTTTTGGAGGCTACAGTCCAAACTATAGTGACAAGAAAATGTATGTGAACCCTTTGGAAATACCTGGATTTCTGCATAAATTGGTCATAAAATGTGATCTGATCTTCGTCTAGGTCACAACAATAAGACAAAAACAGTCTGCTTAAACTAATAACACACAAACAATTATAGGTGTCTTTATTGAACACACCATGTAAACATTCACAGTGCAGGGTGGGAAAAGTATGTGAACTCATTTAATAACTGGTTGACCCTACTTTGGCAGCAATAACCTCAACCATACGTTTCATGTTGTTGCGGATCAGACCTGCACAACGGTCAGGAGGAATTTTGGACCATTCCACTTAAAAAAATTGTTTCAGTTCAGCAATATTCTTGGGATGTCTGGTGTGAACTGCTCTCTTGAGGTCAAGCCACAGCATCTCAATCGGGTTGAGGTCAGGACTCTGACTGGGCCACTCCAGAAGGCATATTTATTTTCTGTTGAAGACATTCTGTTGTTGATTTACTTCTGTGTTTTGGGTCGTTGTCCTGTTGCATCAACCTGTTGAGCTTCAATTGGCGGACAGATAGCCTTACATTCTCCTGCAAAATGTCTTGATAAACTTGGGAATTCATTTTTCCGTCGATGACAGCAAGCTGTCCAGGCCCTGAGGCAGCAAAGCAGCCTCAAGGCATGATGCTCCCTCCACCATACTTTACAGCCGGGGTGAGGTTTTGATGTTGGTGTGCTGTGCCTTTTTTTCTCCACACATAATGTTGTGTTTTCCTCCCAAACAACTCAACTGTAGTTTCATCTGTCCACAGAATATTTTGCCAGTAGCACTGTGGAACATCAAGGTGCACTTTTGCAAACTTCAGATGTGCAGCAATGTTTGTTTTTGGACAGCAGTGGCTTCTTCCGTGATGTCCTCCCATGAACACCATTCTTGTTTAGTGTTTTATGTATTGTATCCTCGTCAACAGAGATGTTAGCATGTTCCAGAGATTTCTGTAAGTCTTTAGCTGACACTCTAGGACTCTTCTTATCCTCTCCTTCCAGTTCTCTGCTGCCAATGACTGGAACGAACTACAAAAATATCTGAAACTGGAAACACTTATCTCCCTCACTAGCTTTAAGCACCAGTTGTCAGAGCAGCTCACAGATTACAGCACCTATAATTTAGCCCAAACAACCCCCCCTACTGTATTTATTTATTTTGTTCCTTTGCACCCCATTATTTCTATCTCTACCTGCACATTTTTTCCACTGCAAATCTACCATTCCAGTGTTTTACTTGCTATATTGTATTTTCTTCGCCACCATGGCCTTTTTTTGACTTTACCTCCCTTATCTCACCTCATTTTCTCACATTGTATATAGACTTATTTTTCTACTGTATTATTGACTGTATGTTTGTTTTACTCCATGTCTAACTCTGTGTTGTTGTATGTGTCGAACTGCTTTGCTTTATCTTGGCCAGGTCACAATTGTAAATGAGAACTTGTTTTCAACTTGCCTACCTGGTTAAATAAAGGTTAAATAAACAAATTGAGCAGTCTGTGCTGTGCTCTTGCAGTCATCTTTGCAGGATGGCCACTCCTAGGGAGAGTAGCAACAGTGCTGAACTTTCTCCATTTACAAACAATTTGTCTTACCGCGGACTGATGAACATCAAGGATTTTAGAGATACTTTTGTAACCCTTTCCAGCTTTATGCAAGTCAACAATTCTTAATCTTAGGTCTTCTGATATCTCTTTTGTTCGAGGCATGGTTCAAATCAGGTAATGCTTCTTGTGAATAGCAAACTCAAACTTATAGGGCAAAGCAGCTCTAACCAACATCTCTAATCTTGTCTCATTGATTGGACTCCAGGTTGGCCGACTCCTGACTCCAATTAGCTTTAGGAGAAGTCATTAGCCTCGGGGTTCACATACTTTTCCCAACCTACACTGTGAATGTTTAAATTATGTATTCAATATCGACAAGAAAAATACAATAATTTGTGCGTTATTAGTTTAAGCACGCTATGTTTGTCTATTGTTGTGACTTAGATGAAGATCAGATCAAATTTGATGACCAATTTATGCCGGAATCCAGGTCACTCCAAAGGGTTCACATTCTTTTTCTTGCCAATCTATGGCTTCCAATGGCGCGACTGCTGTCGGCATCCAAAGATGATCCAACTTGAATAAATGCTTGGGGGTAAGGATGACAGCAGTGGTGTAGTCTATGGCGATATGGATATCAATTATTATTGATATCTACAAAGCGCATTGATGTGAAACACTGCTGCTCTCTCATTTAGCTATTTGCGCCTTACGGATTGTGGTTGTTGTGGATGGCTGTTCACAAATCTAAATGTGTATTTGTTCCCAATAATGGTTGAATTCAAGAAGTTTAAGCTGCCTATCAATCATTGTTTTTGAAACCAGTGGACAGTCATTGAAAATGTGACTCTTGCAACAGCTGCATAGTGCGGATCCAAGACTATGGAACAAAAATGAGGCTTTTATTGATCAGACGAATTCATGCTGATAAAAAGAAATCCGTAGGTCTGATGGACACATGCTCAAACTCACACACTTTTGATAGACTTAAAGAGGGAATCTGTAATTGATACATACCTTTTTGGATTATATACTGTATATATATATATATATATATATATATATATATATATTGATTCTTCAAGAATATAAATCATAAATGCCTCACACTCCATGAGAACCCAAAATATAAGCTAGTTTTTCTCCAATGTTTGTAAATATTGTAAATGCAAACAAACACTGTATAGCCTCATAACATGGTTAAAACAATAATTTTGATATCATGGATGGTCAGTCCTTGCATCCATAGCTGACTAATAATCTGAGAGTGGTTACATTTATCCAGGCCCATCCCTCAGCTTTTTACCCAAACAGAGGCTGTTTAGTTATTGTTTCATCTGTGGATTTGCCCTTCAAACAGCTGCAAATGATCAAGATAAAGTGTCACCAACAAAAATGTAAACAATAGGCCTATAGCAAATGCAGCACATGGCATTCATTTTCCCAGGCAGTGCTCAAAGCATGCCTTTCACTGAGCACTGCACTTATTTTTCAACTCGAATCAATGAATCATCAATCAGTCCACCATGACATCAAAATCATAAACAACAGAGTCGGGCTGGCTAATTTGTTTTGGGGTGATGCTCAGGTAAAACTATTTGGCTAATCTATACTTCCATATTTCCAATTCCTATTCATGAATATCAAGGGCTATAACATTTATTGGAATGACTGGAATTCTGATAGACTTTGGTTTTAAATGTAAAGACATAATTGAATCATATTATTATGTGTAGTAGAAAGTGATGGGTTAGAAGAAGCCTACATAACCAACCCATAAAGTACAATTGAACATCCATACATGGCCAACTATGTAAACTTTAACATTGATTTATCTTGTAATAGATGTTCTGCAATTGGTAACATGCACTTTTGTCTTCTTCTAATGCCTCTTAATGGGAAAGTAATCAAAAAAGTAACTGAATGTAATCAGATTACGTTACTGAGTTTGGGTACTCCAAAAGTTACGTTTCTGACTACAATTGAGGACAGGTAACTAGTAACTGTAACGAATGACATTTAGAAAGTAACCTACCCAACCCTGCATAGAACCATAGCCTGAGAGCATATCCTCTGGAAGAGCTGTCACTCTAAAGGTATGTTGTGTGTTAAAGCCCACCCACACAAACTGCACTTAACTCTGATTCACTTTGTACCATTACTGTTTCAACAGGAAATCAGGACCAACCCCTTTTTACCACAGCATGATGGGAATGTTATTATCACTCACACACGCAGGCGCGTGCAACACACACTCGTGCTGAAAACATGTTGGCTTAAGAGTTAGTGAGTCATGCTGCAGGTCAGAACATGTCCTGAGGTTTGACTGTGACAGTACCTCTGAATAGACCAGCCAGGTCAGTATTCCACGCCCGTCCAAGTCTGAGGACATTGCTCGTTGACGTGGAAACCGGCCACTAGGGGAAACAGTGAGCACTGTTACCTTCAAGTAGGTTGCTGTTTTGCTAGGGCGTTGTGGACGGTGATGGCGGATGGGCATAAGCATCTGCCTCTGGTTGCAAGTTGGAATCCAGCGATATTTTTCTTTTAACCCTATGCCAAACATTAACCCTTACCTTAACCATTCTGAGTTAATGCCTAACCTTAGGATTTCCCGAGTTAATGCCTAAACCTAACCTTAAACACTTAAAAATGTGACATTTGCATCAACTTAGAAATTTGGAGAAACATGGGTGAATGTCTAATTCTGAAGTGAGACTGTGAGAGCTGGTTGGAATAGACATACAGTATATTCCACTTAAACCAGATAAATGCAACACCTTAAATCAGAACAACAGGATCAAACTGAAAGTAAAAATGTGAAAAGTCCATTGACAGTCATAGCTGCCTGGCAGGCATGAGCTGTCCTCTGTGTGTAACTAGACAGGATAGGACATGGAGGATAATGATTAGCCATGCTATGCTAGGCTTGGCTATATACAGCTCTGTTACAGTATGGCAACAGTATGCTATCTAAATAAGTCAATATGCCAATATCACACAAGCACATATTAGATTGAGACCTCAATGACCTTCAAACTGGGTAAGAATTAAGATGGACAGGCAAGAGGTAGAGAGAGAGAGTGACAGAGAGATATTCATTGTTCACTCAGTCTGCAGTTTCAGATTAAAAGCTTTTCTCTTGCTTTGCTTTCCAACTCAATCTCCTACCGTCCCTGGATTAGCCAAATAACCCTTAAATCCCAACCACACACAATGGCACAGCAAGACAGAGGAGAGAGAGGCAGAGAGTGAGAGAGAGGCAGAGAGTGAGAGAGGGGCAGAGAGTGAGAAGCAGTGAAAGATTGAAAGAGACAAGCAGGGAGCCTGACAGAGAGCGAGAGAGAGAGCGAGAGAGAGACAGACATAGGGAGAGAGAGACAGAGAGGCAGAGAGACAGACAGACAGAGAGAGAGAGGGAGACAGACAGAGAGACTGACAGAGAGAGAGAGAGAGAGGCAGAGATGAGAGACAGGCAGAGAGTGAGAAGCAGTGAAAGATTGAAAGAGACAAGCAGGGAGCCTGACAGAGAGCGAGAGAGAGAGCGAGAGAGAGACAGACAGAGAGAGGGAGAGAGACAGACAGAGAGAGAGAGGGAGAGAGAGACAGAGAGAGAGAGAGAGGGAGAGGGAGACAGAGAGAGAGAGAGAGAGACAGAGAGAGGGAGAGAGAGACAGAGAGAGAGAGAGGGAGAGAGAGACAGACAGAGAGGGAGAGAGAGAGAGAGACAGAGAGAGAGAGACAGAGAGAGAGAGACAGACAGAGAGAGAGAGAGAGGGAGAGAGAGGAGGGTGTAATCCAGTGTATCTTACCCTCTCTCCACTGTTCCTTCGTAACGTTCCCACCGGTAGTTTGAGCATGAGTCTGCGGGTCCTACCCGGGGTTACAGCCCCCTGCACCACCATGGCACAACCCTCAGTGTGTGTGTGTGTTAGTGTGTGAGTGTGTGTAGAGAGAGAACTTCTATTCGCATCCAGCCTAGAAGCAGCTCTCGCGAGCTAGCGTGTGTTTGTGTGAGAGAGTGGGTATGAGTAGTCCCAGTCCTGTCTTCCCTCCTTCTCTCACTCCCTCTCTCCTCTGTTAGTCTTGGTGAGAGGAGAGTGTGTATCTCTCTGATTCAGAGAACTGCCCATTCTCCTCTGCTTAGCTACGCTCCACTCTGCTGCTCTTGCACACGGTGTGTGTGCTCGCGTGAGTAGGCCTATGTTTGTGAGGAGAGGGAGGGAGTATGCTTTGTTTCTTTTCTCTCTCTTCCACTTCAGTCTGTCTCTATCCCGCCTTCTCTCTCTGTAGCCTGTGGGGTCTCTCTCTCTCTCTCTCTCTCTCTCTCTCTCTCTCTCTCTCTCTCTCTCTCTCTGTCTCTCTCCGTCTCTCTCTCTCCCTCTCTCTCTCTCTCTCTCTCTCTCTCGTCAGGAGCTTAACCAGGTCACTGGTTTAATGTGACGTTACGGTGGTTATTAGCATACGCACACTTGGTCACGTGATCACAAAGGAATAGTGAGTGTGCGTGGAGGGGAGGGGGCGGGGGTGGGAGGTTGACACACACACACACACATTAGTACAGTGGGTCACGTGGTACACCTCAAAAGGAATATGTGATGTTTTGCCATCTGGGGAGTGGATTATCTTTAAATCCCACATCCAGCTTTCACCCCTTCTGTCTGGACTGGAGCACAGAGAGGGATACCCCTAAACACGTGCACAAACGCACAAACGCACGCACACTTGAATGCACGGCCACCGATAAGCCAATACGTTTACAAAGGGCCAGGATCCCAAAGAGAGGGGGAATGTCTTCAAAGCTGGCCACTAGGGGCAACAGTAATCACCATCAAGTAGGCTTGGGTTTTGATGAGGTGTTGTGGACAGGGGTGGTGGATGGGCATCATCCCATTTCTCTGGATCAGGTTGTGTGTTTGATCCTGATCATGGACACTGTTTTATATTTTTAACCCTTATCCATTTGGAATGAGTGTCTAAACTTAACCTTTAACTAGTAAATTTGACTTTGGAGAAATAGAATGACATAAGGCAGCAGGAGCAAGAAAACAGTTCGAAATCTGACGTTTTGAGCAACTTCGAAATTTGACGTGGCTGAACATCCAATTTTGTAGTGAAACTGTGAGAGCTTGTTGGGCAAAAAACCCATCTGTCCTGATAGGAAGGGAGTCCAGTGCCAAGCTTAAGCCATGGAGCGGTATGGCCCTTGTCTGACCATCAGATCAATTGGCTGGGTTAGGGTTGACTTGAGTTACAGCTGGTTCTAGTGACCTACTGTCATTTTCTTATAATCACTCTGCACAGCTCAGCTTGCCTCAATTAGCTGGTCAATACTGCACCGTCAGGTGATTAGTAAGAGTGTATAAACACACATTTATTGCACCACGCACACATGCAACAGGAGTATCGGAGGTGGTTGGTGGACTACGCTTGTATGATGAGTAACCTTGCCTGAGAGTTGAAGACCAGGGTTCGACACACACACACACACACACACACACACACACACACACACACACACACACACACACACACACACACACACACACACACACACACACACACACACACACACACACACACACACACACACACACACACACACACACACACACACACTGATCTGACACATCCAGAATAAAGGAGCAGCCCTCTAAAAATCCCACCCCTCTGTAATTCATGGCATTAGAGGTGTTTGAAACACAACTTTTATGGACATGATATTGCAAACACAAACATATGCACACACATACACACACACGCACACTCTCACACACTGTGGTCACAGCTGTGCCAACCACACAGGAGAAAGTAATCTGCACTAGTAATCCCCACTAAGCATAATTTATTCAATACTCTGTCTTACATCAGGAGTGTGTGTATGTGTGTGTTTCTGTGTGTGCGTGTGAGTGTGTCCTACATAAGAAATATCAGCGGGCTATATATAACCCCACAGAGTGCAGGCAACATCCACGACTCAGAGACTCAAACTGGAGGGGATGAAAGAGAAGATGAAAGTAACTACGGATCTGTTTTCACTGTCAGATGTGTTTGAAATGAAAACACACCTCTGTGATATGTTAGATTGATTATGTTATTGTGACTGGAGATATCCTATTTTATCTTGTTCATCAGGAGGAAAAATCACATGGCTGTCCATAATTAACTACTAAAGACTGCATGTGTAGGCTTTTTGAATATCACAGCAATGATAAAGGCTCCAGATCTCAATAATCTTAACAGGAGGAGAAGACATGATTTAACGCTTCAGGCAAGATACAGTACACTATGACCTGTTTCAGTTGAACATACACACAGCACCCTGACATACGGGACAACAAAACACACACACACACACACACACACACACACACACACACACACACACACACACACACACACACACACACACACACACACACACACACACACACACACACACACTGCCACCATCAGGACAATTGGACAAATTGGCCTAGGATTCACTACTTAGGTACTCCTTACCGTGCCTGCCAAATATCAGAACTTAACATCGAACAAGTCATGCAATATGCTTTTGATGTATTTTGGATAGGGTTGCAACAAATTCACGTGTTCTCAAAATCCCGGTTGGAGGATTTCCATCCTGTTTCTGGGAACCAGGGAATCTATTGAAAGTTCCTGTAATTTTACAACTCAAATTTTGGACCATTTTCAATGAGGTTTACTCATTTAAATGTCTTCTTCTCCAGAACCGCTGAAATGATCAGCCCCAAAACTTGGTATATATGGATGCACATCTTCAAGTGCAATTTTTTCCAAGACTCAAATAATATGGCCGCTGAAAGCCAATGAGCTTTAATGAATTGTTTTTCCCGTCCAACAGCGCCACCATGCAACTAAACTGAAGCATACGTTACAGGTTAGCTATGTTCGTATCCTTGAGCATGTGTGCCAAATGTCATATATCTGAGTCAAACAGATCAAGAGATATAAACGTGTTCCTGTTATAGCTTCTCCGTGTGGAGGTGCATATGTTGAGTCTAGACAGAGTTTGGAAGATGTGTACCAAGTTACGAATATGCGTGTCGGATTTATATGGTCAGTAGCGGCCAATGTTCTTTGACATACTTGCCTGGAATATATTGCATTGGGAGACATTGGTTCATAGATGCCATATATCAACGATTCATGCAGATCGGTCGTTCGGTGCCAGAGGAGTAGTGTTTTTCACACAATTCTAAATGGCAGAAAATCCATCATGACGGACTTTATGGGTCATCGAGGCAACATTGTTTCTTGTTTGTACATTTGTACCAAATTTCCCCACTATAGGTCACACAGAGTGAGGGGCATGAGTTTTCAAAGTTTGCATTTTCAATTGCTTGTTATAGAGCCACCATTTGGCCAATAGGAATGGCACTGCATGAAAGGGGTGTGGCCTTAGGCCTTACCATTTCACAGGAATTTAAATATTTTCCACAAATGTTTTCCACAGAATAATAATCGCCAACAAACGCAATAGTGTTTCACCCAGCTTCGCTGCTGGAACCCCTAGCAACACACATAGGAACAAGCACTCATGAGAAATTCATATACAGACTGAAGGGTTCTGATGAAATTCATTTCTCTCTCTGAACATACAGCAACCCCCAACATCCCCTGTCACACATTCTACCTAATCACCACAAAACCAATATAGCCAGTTCCAGACACAAAGAACTGAGTGAGTGAGTGTGAGAGAGAGAGAGAGGGAGAGAGAGAGAAAGAGAGAAAAAACAATGCCGTAACGAGCAGTACATTAATGACTACTAATGAGACCAGATTTTTCCTCAAACAATGCACCTGGTGTGTGTGTTTATTTATGATGTATTGTGTGTGTGTGTGCAGTCTCTGCCTGCACGTTCTGATTCATCCCTATGGTCCTTTGTCTGAGGTGTGTGTGTGTTTCTGGAAATGCCCTCCAGCCAGGCTCTCTCGTCTTGCCAGTGTTGGTGTTTATGGTTAAGATTCCAGACAATAGCCAGAATAGAATTACAGCACCATAAATACATTTACATTTAATTTTTTATTTCACCTTTATTTAACCAGGTAGGCCAGTTGAGAACAAGTTCTCACTTACAACTGCGACCTGGCCAAGATAAAGCAAAGCAGTACAACGTACAGTCAGTAAAGAAAAATCTATGTACCATGTGTGCAAATGTAGAAGATTAGGGAGGTAAGGCAATAAATAGGCCGTAAAGTGAAATAATTACCATTGAGCATTAACACTGGAGTGATAGATGTGCAGATGATGATGTGCAAGTAGAGATACTGGGGTGCAAAAGAACAAGAGGATAAGTAACAATATGGGGGATGAGGTAGTTGGGTGTGCTATTTACAGATTGGCTGTGTAAAGGTACAGTGATCGGTAATCTGTTCAGCCAGCTGATGCTTAAAATTAGAGAGGGACTTGCAAGACTTTAAGACTTTAAGACTTGCAATTCGTTCCAGTCATTGGCAGCAGAGAACTGGAAGGAAAGGCGGCCTAAGTAAGTGTTGGCTTTGGGGATGACCAGTGAAATATATCTGCTGGAGCGTGTGTTACGGGTGGGTGTTGCTATGGTGACCAGTGAGCTGAGATAAGGCAGGGCTTTACCTAGCAAAGACTTATAGATGACCTGGAGCCAGTGGGTTTGGCGCCGCATTTGTAGTGAGGGCCTGCCAACGAGAGCATACAGGTCGTATTGGTGGGTGGTATATGGGGCTTTGTTGACAAAACATATGGCACTGTGATAAACTACATCCAGTTTGCTGAGTAGATTGTTGGAGGCTATTTTGTAAATTAATTTGCCGAAGTCAAGGATCGGTAGGATAGTCAGTTTTACGAGGGTATGTTGGGCAGCATAAGTGAGGGAGGCTTTGTTGCAAAATAGGAAGCCGATTGTAGATTTAATTTTGGATGTGAGTCTGGAAGGAGAGTTTACAGTCTAACCAGACACTTAGGTATTTGTAGTTGTCCACATATTCTAAGTCAGAACCGTCCAGAATAGTGATGCTAGTCGGGCGGGAGAGTGCGGGCAGCAATCGGTTGAAGAGCATGCGCTTGGTTTAACATAAGCATTTGGAGGCCACAGAAGGAGTGTTGTATGACATTGAAGCTTGTTTGGAGGTTTGTTAGCACAGTGCCCAAAGAAGGGCCAGATATATACAGAATGGTGTCATCTGCGTAGAGGTGGATCAGAGAATCACCAGCAGTAAGAGCAACATCATTGATATATAAGGAGAAAATAATTGGCCCGAGAATTGAACCCTGTGGCGCCCCCATAGAGACTGCCAAAGGTCCGGACAACAGGCCCTCCGATTTGACACACTGAACTCTATCTGAGAAGTATTTGGTGAAGCAGGAAAGTTAGTCATTTGAGAAGCCAAAGCTATTGAGTCTGCCGATAAGAATGCGATGATTGACAGAGTCAAAAGCCTTGGACAGGTCGATGAAGATGGCTGCACAGTACTGTCATTTATCGTTGGCGGTTATGATATCGTTTTGGACCTTGAGCATGGCTGAGGTGCACCCTTGACCAGCTCAGAAACCAGACTGCCTAGGGGAGAAGGTACAGTGGGATTCAAAATGGTGGGTGATCTGTTTGTTAACTTGGTTTTAGAAGATTTTTAGAAAGGCAGGGCAGGATGGATATAGGTCTATAACAGTTTGGGTCTAGAGTGTCTCCCCCTTTGAAGAGGGGTATGACCGCAGCAGTTTTCCAATCTTTGGGGATCTCAGACGATACGAAAGAGAGGTTGAATAGGCTAGTAATAGGGGTTGCAACAATTTTGGCGGATAATTTTAGAAAGAGAGGGTCCAGAAATACATACAGACACATACAAATATACAGTGGGGCAAAAAAGTATTTAGTCAGCCACCAAATGTGCAAGTTCTCCCACTTAAAAAGATGAGAGAGGCCTGTAATTTTCATCATAGGTACACTTCAACTATGACAGACAAAATTAGAAAAAAAATCCAGAAAATCACATTGTAGGATTTTTAATGAATTTATTTGCAAATTATGGTGGAAAATAAGTATTTCGTCAATAACAAATGTTTATCTCAATACTTTGTTATATACCCTTTGTTGGCAATGACAGAGGTCAAACGTTTTCTGTAAGTCTTCACAAGGTTTTCACACACTGTTGCTGGTATTTCGGCCCATTCCTCAATGCAGATCTCCTCTAGAGCAGTCATGTTTTGGGGTTGTTGCTGGCCAACATGGACTTTCAACTCCCTCCAAAGATTTTCTATGGGGTTGAGATCTGGACACTGGCTAGGCCACTCCAGGACCTTGAAATGCTTCTTACGAAGCTCCTTCGTTGCCCGGGCGGTGTGTTTGGGATCATTGTCATGTTGAAAGACCCAGCCACGTTTCATCTTCAATGCCCTTGCTGATGGAAGGAGGTTTTCACTCAAAATCTCACAATACATGGCCCCATTCATTCTTTCCTTCACACGGATCAGTCTTCCTGGTCCCTTTGCAGAAAAACAGCCCCAAAGCATGATGTTTCCACCCCCATGCTTCACAGTAGGTATGGTGTTCTTTGGATGCAACTCAGCATTCTTTGTCCACCAAACACGACGAGTTGAGTTTTTACCAAAAAGTTATATTTTGGTTTCATCTGACCATATGACATTCTCCCAGTCTTCTTCTGGATCATCCAAATGCTCTCTAGCAAACTTCAGACCGGCCTGGACATGTACTGGCTTAAGCAGGAGGACACGTCTGGCACTGCAGGATTTTGGTCCCAGCTCTCTGCAGGCCATTCTGGGATTTTTGCTCACCGTTCTTGTGATCATTTTGACCCCACGGGGTGAGATCTTGCGCTGAGCCCCAGATCGAGGGAGATTATCAGTGGTATTGTATGTCTTCCATTTCCTAATAATTGCTCCCACAGTTGATTTCTTCAAACCAAGCTGCTTACCTATTGCAGATTCAGTCTGATGTAGGTCTACCATTTTGTTTCTGGTGTCCTTTGACAGCTCTTTGGTCTTGGCCATAGTGGAGTCTGGAGTGTGACTGTTTGAGGATGTGGACAGGTGTCTTTTATACTGATTACAAGTTCAAACAGGTGCCATTAATACAGGTAACGAGTGGAGGACAGAGGAGCCTCTTAAAGAAGAAGTTACAGGTCTGTGAGGGCCAGAAATCTTGCTTGTTTGTAGGTGACCAAATACTTATTTTCCACCATTATTTGCAAATAAATTCATTAAAAATCTTTTTTTCTCATTTTGTCTGTCATAGTTGAAGTGTACCTATGATGAAAATTACAGTCCTCTCTCATCTTTTTAAGTTGGAGAACTTGCACAATTGGTGGCTGACTAAATACTTTTTTGCCCCACTGTATGCACCCAGGCCCACATATAAACACACACTAGCATTTATCTCAGTCAAACAATGCTGTCATACTCAGACACTATAACTCATAGATTGTCTGTTGTTATGCCTGCATGTCATTCGATTAAACGATTTCTATTGACTGTCACACAGCTCATGGTGTTCCTGTGTTGTGCTCTTATCTGTTCATTCACAACCACTCTTGTCTTTTCCTATCTGATAATTTGCTCATTTCACACCCTCTCAGGTAGGTCACAAACTCAGTGGTGTATGTGTGTGTGTGAGAGAGAGAGAGAGAGAGAGAGAGGGGAACCATATCCCTCCACGAGGGCTTTACCCTTCATAATGACTTCACCACAGGGGAGTAGGAGGCCAATGCTCTGCTCCCTCTGTCATTATTCTGTGGATGTGCATTTTTGCTATTTATCACAGAAAGGTGACGAGAATAGGCCACACACACACACACACACACACACACACACACACACACACACACACACACACACACACACACACACACACACACACACACACACACACACACACACACACACACACACACACACACACACACACACACACACACACACACACACAAACACACACACACACACAAACACACACCTAGGCATTACAGTATATCCTATAGCCCACATTTCCAAGTTCAAATACAGGTATTCTTGTTTCAGAGATCGTGAGATAGGATAGTGGGAGGAAGGGAGAGGAGGAGAGATGAGACGGTGTCTCTCTGGTCTTGCTTTTGGGTATGAATAGACGGATGAGGAAGTGGGAGGTGGGAGGGAGAGGAGAGAGGAAGGAACTCAATTAGACTGCAGGAAGGTTGAATGCCTTTTTAATCCTGCCACTTCATCTCCTGATGTGACTGTCAGCCACTGTGCTTCTACATCTGCATTTCTTGCTCTTTGGGGTTTTAGGTTGGGTTTCTGTGTAAGCACTTTGTGACATCTGCTGCTGTAAACAGGGCTTTATAAATACATTTGATTGAATTTGATTGATTTGTAGAAGACAAGATCCTGTATGGTCTCATTGTAGAGACAGAAAAGCCACCTATCCCTTGGTTTTACATCCGTATTCTCTAGCAACACCCAATAAGTTGTATGTTGGTTTCATGTTATCACAGCATCATATCATAAATGGAGATTATTGGTTTTAGAATGGTAATCAGGGAACATCTGTGTCCAGAGGTTCTTGTTGCTACAGTATATACATTGTCATGTAGGTTGCTATCTATGGTGCTTTGCTATGTGAATGACCAATCCCTTTCTTAGTGTATAGTATAGTATTGTGGTCTGACAGCAAGTTCATCACAGACTCCACGTGGAAACACAAAATAATGCTGTAAAACACAATTGACCATACATTGAGAAATGCATTGAGATTCTGAGATTGTAGTATTTGCATAATAATCTGCCATTTTCAAATGGTATGCTGGTCCATCTATAATGGAATGCTGCTTTGTAGGGGAATTCATATTGCAATGGTACTTCTATGTTCTAGACTCTGTTCCTATAAAACAAGTGTGCCAACCTGAAACTGACCCTGTTTCTCTATGTTAGATAAGTCAGTCACTCCTGTAGGTCTCTGCTAGCCTTACTGAATCATTCATACAGAGTACTGGAATTATGAATACAGTTACGCTCCAATACCCACTCTAACATAATGCTAAGAATGTCTCCGTCTCAGACACACACACACGCACGCACACACACACGCACACGCACGCACGCACACACGCACACACGCACACACGCACACACGCACACACACACACACACACACACACACACACACACACACACACACACACACACACACACACACACACACACACACACACACACACACACACACACACACAGCGTAATGAAGTACATTGCTTAAATGTCCCCTGATACTTCACAGGAATCTAATGGTGTCAACTTACGACAATACTGTATATTCCCTAAAGAGAGGCAGTAACACACGCACCTATACATGCAAAACAGAGAGAGCCCACGGTATGCATTATTGTCTATACTAGTTGGAGTAGAACTGGCCTCTCTTCAAGTGCATGCAGGTGTTTGTGCTCGTTTGTATGTTTGAGTATGTATTTGCTTGTGTGTGTGTGTGTGCGTGTGTGCGTGCAAGTGCGTGCAAGTGCATAGTGTGTCTGTGTGCGTGAGCGACTCTGTGGGTGTTTATGCCGATCGCTCAGAGCAATTTGAATATTTATAATAAAGAACAAACCGGTAGCTATACCTCTGCATTGTAGCCTCCTGGAGCAATTACAACGAAGAAATAAGGCTGCTAATGATGATGTGAGGAAGTGTAGAGGAAGGACATGTTGTCTTCCTGCCTGTCAGTTTCCACCTCACATGTAGTGCATGAATAATAGTCCCAACACTCCCAATACTTACCGTCCTTGTATTACTGCCAGCCTCCAACACAACACACACACGGTACTAGCTGGAATCATATCCACATTATCCAATTACATCAACATTTGGCTGATCTCAAACTTCATATCGTGAAACGTTCTACTGACATCAATGTTGTGTTGATGTACTCACATCAATGTTGCACTTACGTCAAAGTTGTACTGACTTCATTGTTGTACAGGGATCAATGTTGTTCAGCTCAGCTATCAATGGGTTATATCAAAAGTTTGTGAGGAAACTGGATTCTAGGCGATATTATTCAATTGTGGCAGAGGCCTCAGCCTGCAAACGATTTGAAGAAGAAACGGTATCTTAACCACTCATTATAGAAACAATCAAAGCTACCAGGGGAACGTCATATTTACATCACGCTGGTGTGTGTGTGTGTGTGGGGGGGGGGGGGGGGGCATACTCAGTGCATGCTACAGTCAATACCACTGGTGTATACTACTATAGTTTAATGACTTCACTCTTCTATTTGCTGATTAGTCAAACATCTGGACAGGACATGAACATATGCTGGCCTCTGGCCTCAAACCACAATTACACAGAGGAGAGAGATGGAGAGAGTAAAAGAGAGAGAGAAAAAGAGAGGGATAGGAAGAGAGAGGTATATTGAAGAGAGAAAAGGAAATGCTAGATAGTGATAGGCATTTGACTTTAAAAGCTTTTTATTAAAACCATTCAATGGAAAAGAGCCTTATAATATTGAATAGGAGGAAAGAGAGAGGGAAGAGAGAGGGAAAAGAGAGAGGGAAAAAAGAGAGGGAAGAGAGAGGGAAAAGAGAGAGGGAAGAGAGGGAAGAGATAGGGAAAAGAGAGAGGGAAGAGAGGGGGAAAGAGAGGGAAGAGAATAAAAGAGAGATAAAGAAAGCATTTGTGTGTCTACTTACGAATACGTCCATGAGCATGTGTTCCAGAGTGACCTCTAGGTCCTCCAGTCGTGCTACCAGTGTCATTGTTCTTCTGATCTAGAACCTTTAGAACCCGTCCAGGACAGCTTAGAACACTCCGGTATAACTTTTATACACAACTCCGTATCCTTCGATCATTCGTGTGGCATTCAGAACGTTCACATACCACACAGAGAAAACACAAATGATCTCAAGGAATGTGGAATGTCATGTATGTCATTTACAGAATGCCTTCATAAAACACACAGAGCTAATGTTCAGCAGTCACAGCAATTGTATCTGTATCCAAAGAGTAAGTCCTTAAGAAGCAAAGTTCTCCAGAGCCATATCCACCAATCAGCTCTATCTCCAACGAAGAGGTGTCTCCATATGAGCCATATGAGTCACTGTCAACCACCAGACCAGAATTTCTCCATGGAACTATAGCTGTGTATTCCTCTCTGAGAACAGATCCTCTGAGAACTGAGCACTGGTCAGACTGGCTGACTGGCATAAAGAGGGCAGAAGGTGGGACTCCGAACTGCAGGGAGCAGAGGGAGAGGAAGATGAGGAAGAAGATAAGGAGGAGAGGAGCATGAGACTGTATGAGACACAGATAATCACAGAGGCAGCTAAAATGTGATTCTCTCTTGGTCAGCCTCCTTTTCTTCTCTTTCTCTTTCTGTCTCTCCATCTTTCTCACTCAAAATGATGATGAGTCTCTCTCTCTCTTTATTTCCCTCCCTCTCTGTCTGTGCCCTTTCAGGGTCTCGGTCCACACTGGAGGTCTTTGTGCAGAGTGTGCGCCTGGAGCAGTTGATGCCCATACAGGGTGCTCTTGGCTGGAGTGAGATCCCTTCACACGGGGTCTCTATCAATGGGTCTTTGTGGCTCCTCATTAAGGCCTGGACACCACCGCTCACAGAGAAACACCAGACAAATACAAGGACGGCTGAGTCTCTGTGTGGGTGTGTGTGCTGTGTGTGTGTGCTGGGTCTGACTGGAGCCTTATGTAACATGGGGATAGATGGAGGAAAGGGGTAGAGGAGAGGAGGGGTAGTGAGTGTGAGCAGTGGAGGAGAGGATAAGCGAGGGAGGCAGGGGTTGGAAAGAGGATTAAAAGGGAATAGGCCCGAAGGAGAAGAAAAGGAGGGGGTGAAGGAGAGGAAATTGGAAATCGGAGACGTCAGCATGGGTTGTTTTTGTTTTTGGGGGGCGGGCCCACTGGAATGTCATGTACCCGATTCTCACTCTGCCTTTAACCAACTCTGATCTAAAAACAGAGAGACAGAGTGAGTCAGAGGGACGGGGGAAGAGAGAGGGAGAGATAGGGTGATGTGGGGTAAACAGAGAAACAGAGTGAGTCAGAGGGACGGGGGAAGAGAGAGGGAGAGATAGGGTGATGTGGGGTAAACAGAGAGACAGAGTGAGTCAGAGGGACGGGGGAAGAGAGAGGGAGAGATAGGGGGATGTGGTGTAAACAGAGAGACAGAATGAGTCAGAGGGACGGGAAAGAGAGAGGGAGAGATAGGGGGATGTGGGGTAAACAGAGAGACAGAGTGAGTCAGAGGGATGGGGAAAGAGAGAGGGAGAGATAGGGTGATGTGGGGTAAACAGAGAGACAGAGTGAGTCAGAGGGACGGGAAAGAGAGAGGGAGAGATAGGGGATGTGGGGTAAACAGAGAGACAGAGTGAGTCAGAGGGACGGGAAAGAGAGAGGGAGAGATAGGGGGATGTGGGGTAAACAGAGAAACAGAGTGAGTCAGAGGGACGGGGGGAAGAGAGAGGGAGAGATAGGGGGATGTGGGTGTATGTGGGGTAAACAGAGAGACAGACAGAGATGTTGTGATAAACAGCAGGACGTGATTCTATCTGAGTCACAGTGAGACAGAGCTTATAACCCGGAGGTTTTACCAGGCCTATACACCACTCGGAGCAGAATGATCTGCTGTCTGTCTTGTTTAGCAGCATGTCCACATGAAAATGATAGTAGTGTCCCGAACGGATAAATACGTTACGACATGTGCTCATGGCACTGGCCCAACAGAGTTTACACTGGGGATGGAACAGGGCTGGAGTGGAAAAGGTGGCTTGGACGCTGGACAACGACAAACAGCAAATATTGTAAAAGCTAATGTTTACTTCGCCTTGCAAAAGTATTCATCCCCCTTGGCATTTTTCCTATTTTGTTGTATTACAACCTGAGATTTTAAATTGAATTTTATTTTGAGTTCATGTAATGGAGATTTGGTGAAATTAAAAAATATAACTTTTTTCTAAAAATTCAAAACAATAAAAGAATGTGAAAATGGTGCATGCACATGTATTCATCACTTTGCTATGAAGCCCCTAAATAAGATCTGGAGCAACCAATTACCTTCAGAAGTCACATAATTAGTTAAATAAAGTGCACATGTGAGCAATCTAAGAGTCACATGATCTGTCACATGATCTCAGTATATATACACCTGATCTGAAAGTCCCCAGAGTCTGCAACACCACCAAGCAAGTGGCACCATGAAGACCAAGGAGCGCTCCAAACAGGTCAGGGACAAAGTTGTGGAGAAGAACAGATGAGGGTTGGGTTATACAAAAATATCCCAAACTTTGAACATCCCACGCAGCACCATTAAAACCATTATACTTTTTTTTTGTAAAGATTATGGCACCACAACAAACCTGCCAAGAGAGGGCCGCCCACCAAAACTCACAGACCAGGCAAGGAGGGAATTAATCAGAGGCAACAAAGAGACCAAAGATAACCCTGAAGGAGCTGCAAAGCTCCACAGCGGAGATTGGAGTATCTGTCCATAGGACACTCCACAGAGCTGGGCTTTATGGACGAGTGGCCAGAATAAAGGCATTGTTTAGAGAAGAAAATAAGCAAACACATTTGGTGTGTGGGAGACTCCCCAAACATATGGAAGAAGGTACTCTGGTCAGATGAGACTAAAATTGAGCTTTTGGCCATCAAGGAAAATGCTATGTCTGGCGCAAACCCAACTCCTCTCATCACCCTGAGAAAACCACCCACCATCCACAGTGAAGTATGGTGGTGGCAGAATCATGCTGTGGGTGTCACGACTCCGACCGAAGGTGGCTCCACTTCCCCTTCGGGTGGCGCTCGGCCGGTCGTCGTAACCGGCCTACTAGCTTCTTTTCTCCCCCCCCTTATGTGTTTATTGATTACACCTGTTTTGAGTTGGTTGTAATTAGTGAGGCTTTATTAGTCAGCCTGTTTCTTTGTGCGGGATTGATTATTGTAACCCTGGTGTTTGCTACAAACGTAAGTGTTTGTGTATCTAGTGCTGGACTGTTTACGTTCCCTGTGTCTGGGGCATTTTGTTTGAGCACCCAAAAGTGGGGTGGCCGTGGTTCACCGTCTGCATTAAAGGAGCACTTTATTGAACTCTCTGCTTTCCTGCGCCTGATTTCACCCTCACGACACCCAGGACCTTACAGTGGGGATGTTTTTCATCGGCAGGGACTGGGAAACACTCTCAAATTTGTTGGTCTTATTTCTTGTTTGTTTCACAATTGTCTTCAAGTGGTAGGCATGTTGTGTAAATTAAATGATACAAACCCACCAAAAAAATCCCTTTTAATTCCAGGTTGTAAGGCAACAAAATCTGAAAAATGCCAAGGGGGTGAATACTTTCTCAAGCCACTGTAGCAGGTGTTAAAACAACCCTCATCAGGATGAAAGGGGATTTACCAACCTCTAAATTAGACGAGTCCCAATGTGCTATTACAAAACGGCTAGATGATTACCGTGTCTGTAAGACATCACTAGTCAATTTCAAACAAATAAAACTGTTAGGAAACATGGCATTGAGATCTGAAAATAACATCTGTGTGTGTGGTCACATCATTAAGAGCACGGTCGTTCAGGGTTCTAGAAGTGGTTAATAACTCTGACCGCATGACCGCAACCACAGTCTGCTCAGACACTTCAACAATACAGCATGTCTGGCAAAAGATCAGTTACTTGATTTTACTTTCCAAGATCACTCTCTCCTCCTCTACTTCTCTACGGCTCCTCCGGGGCCATAGAGACTGATTGATAGTGAACCCTGACCCCTCTCCCTGTGTGATGTCAGAGGTCAGTGAGGCATCAGTCTGGGGTCAGGAGCACTGGGGTGTGAAACACTCTGTCAGCAGCAGCACGTGTGGATGGATGCACACACACACACACACACACACACACACACACACACACACACACACACACACACACACACACACACACACACACACAGCTGCTGAGGGGAGTGCAGAAACACGTAGATCCATCAAGTCTTTGTTCATCTCTCCCTCTACCACTCCTATACTGTACCTCCTTCTCCTCATTCATCTCTCCCTCTACCACTCCTCTACCTCCTTCTCCTCATTCATCTCTCCTTCTACCACTCCTATACTGTACCTCCTTCTCCTCATTCATCTCTCTCTCTACCACTCCTCTACCTCCTTCTCCTCATTCATCTCTCCCTCTACCACTCCTCTACCTCCTTCTCCTCATTCATCTCTCATTCATCTCTCCCTCTACCACTCCTCTACCTCCTTCTCCTCCTTCATCTCTCCCTCTACCACTCCTATACTGTACCTCCTTCTCCTCATTCATCTCTCCCTCTACCACTCCTCTACCTCCTTCTCCTAATTCATCTCCCCTCTACCACTCCTCTACCTCCTTCTCCTCATTCATCTCTCCCTCTACCACTCCTATACTGCACCTCCTTCTCCTCTTTCATCTCTCCCTCTACCACTCCTCTACCTCCTCCTCCTTCATCTCTCCCTCTACCACTCCTATACTGTACCTCCTTCTCCTCATTCATCTCTACCTCTACCACTCCTCTACCTCCTTCTCCTCATTCATCTCCCCCTCTACCACCCCTCTACCTCCTTCTCCTCATTCATCTCTCCCTCTACCCCACCTATACTGCACCTCCTTCTCCTCTTTCATATCTCCCTCTACCACTCCTAAACTGTACCTCCTTCTCCTCATTCATCTCTCCCTCTACCACTCCTCTACCTCCTTCTTCTCATTCATCTCTCCCTCTACCACTCCTCTACCTCCTTCTCCTCATTCATCTCTCCCTCTACCACTCCTCTACCTCCTTCTCCTCATTAATCTCTCCCTCTACCACTCCTATACCCCCTTCTTCTCATTCATCTCTCCCTCTACCACTCCTCTACCTCCTTCTCCTCATTCATCTCTCCTTCTACCACTCCTATACTGCACCTCCTTCTCCTCATTCATCTCTCCCTCTAGCACTCCTCTACCTCCTTCTCCTCATTCATCTCTCCCTCTACCACTCCTATACCCCTTTCTTCTCATTCATCTCTCCCTCTACCACTCCTCTACCTCCTTCTCCTCTTTCATCTCTCCCTCTACCACTCCTATACTGCACCTCCTTCTCCTCCTTCATCTCTCCCTCTACCACTCATATACCCCCTTCTTCTCATTCATCTCTCCCTCTACCACTCCTCTACCTCCTTCTCCTCATTCATCTCTCCCTCTACCACTCCTCTATCTCCTTCTCCTCCTTCATCTCTCCCTCTACCACTCCTATACCCCCTTCTTCTCATTCATCTCTCCCTCTACCACTCCTCTACCTCCTTCTCCTCATTCATCTCTCCCTCTACCACTCCTCTATCTCCTTCTCCTCATTCATCTCTCCCTCTACCACTCCTCTACCTCCTTCTCCTCATTTATCTCTCCCTCTACCACTCCTTTACCTCCTTCTCCTCATTCATCTCTCCCTCTACCACTCCTCTACCTCCTTCTTCTCATTCATCTCTCCCTCTACCACTCATATAATGTACCTCCTTCTCCTCATTCATCACGGCACACCATTAATAGCCCAGTTATACTCATCTACATGACACTCTACCATTACCCATATTCCTTAACATGGGGGAGTTGGGCATACAATCTCTCATTACACATGTAGTAAGTTGGCCTGCATGTGGAGAGTTGTAGCATTGAGTGGTTTATCAGCTGGTAGGTAAGCCAGGCAGGTTGGAGAAGAGTTTAGCCCCCTATAGCAGGAAGAACACACAACAACATGACCTGGGGTGACACACACACACACACACTTGCATCCACACATACTATACACACAAATACAGACACACACACTCTTTAGACCACCTAGGGAGACAGATGTAAAGTTCATGGTTTAATTCAGGTCTGTGTGGAATCCGCTGAGTGTGAGTGACAGTAGAGAGAAAGAGCACAGACATGCTCTACAGATTACACATGTAAGCATCACCTAGCCTCCCTTACTCACACCTACAGCACACACAGTATATACTCAGACATTCACACTCAAATGTGGAAGAACATACACACGCTCCAGACATAAACCAAATATGAAGAGGTGTTCACATCAACAGAACACACAGACACTAAAGACTAAATTAATGGTTTATGCATCTTCACACAGCAGATAAATTCAAGTTTTTACACCTGGATCTCGCAGCTAGCTAGCTGCTATCCGAGTGACTGTTACTTACGTCGGTTCCGGAGCAAACATAAATTATTCCGGAGCTAGCTAGCTGTAGAGTTCCATCAGCCACTCCTGGGATACAATCACCTATCCGGACCCGTTTTACTGCCGATGCGGAGCCCCACCGGGCCTTCACGACTGGACTGCCAATGTTATCTGGCCGAAGGAGTTATCCAACTGGCCCCTCCGTCGCGACGTTACCTGAACGCCCATCTGCGGTCCGCTAATCGTTAGCTGTCTTATCTGCTGCTATTTGAATAGGTCTATCGGACAATTTTCTTGGGTCACTGTAACTATATCTATTTTGCCAATTGGATTTGTCCCCTCTACCACAAGGAACCCCACTAATCTACGCACGAGGTGGCTAAAAGTAGACTGCCAGCTTGCTACCGATGGCCCGGCTAGCTGTCTGAATCGCCGTGACCCCAACCAACCTCGCTACTCACACGACCCTTATGATCACTCGGCTAAGCATGCCTCTCCTTAATGTCAATATGCCTTGTCCATTGCTGTTCTGGTTAGTGTTTATTGGCTTATTTCACTGTAAAGCGTCTAGGCCTGCTCATTATACCTTATCCAACCTCTCAGTTCCACCACCCACACATGCGATGACATCACCTGGTTTCAATGATGTTTCTAGAGACAATATCTCTCTCATCATCACTCAATGCCAAGGTTTACCTCCACTGTATTCACATCCTACCATACCTTTGTCTGTACATTATACATTGA
The DNA here is from genome assembly GCF_002021735.2 of Oncorhynchus kisutch. Taxonomy (NCBI): domain Eukaryota; kingdom Metazoa; phylum Chordata; class Actinopteri; order Salmoniformes; family Salmonidae; genus Oncorhynchus; species Oncorhynchus kisutch. The sequence goes on from NC_034195.2 coordinate 29,396,580, forward strand.
AGCTATTTTATCGCTCCCAGAAACCTCCTTTTACTCTCTGTTCCGGATGTCCTAGACGACCAATTCTCATAGCTTTTAGCCGTACCCTTATCCTACTCCTCCTCTGTTCCTCTGGTGATGTAGAGGTGAATCCAGGCCCTGCAGTGCCTAGCTCCACTCCTATTCCCCAGGCGCTCTCTTTTGATGACTTCTGTAACCGTAATAGCCTTGGTTTCATGCATGTTAACATTAGAAGCCTCCTCCCTAAGTTTGTTTTATTCACTGCTTTAGCATACTCTGCCAACCCGGATGTCCTAGCCGTGTCTGAATCCTGGCTTAGGAAGACCACCAAAAACTCAGAAATCTCCATCCCTAACTACAAAATTTTCAGACAAGATAGAACGGCCAAAGGGGGCGGTGTTGCAATCTACTGCACAGTTAGCCTACAGAGTTCTGTCCTACTATCCAGGTCTGTACCCAAACAATTTGAACTTCTACTTTTAAAAATCCAACTCTCTAAAAACAAGTCTCTCACCGTTGCCGCCTGCTATAGACCACCCTCTGCCCCCAGCTGTGCTCTGGACACCATATGTGAACTGATTGCCCCCCATATATCTTCAGAGCTCGTGCTGCTAGGTGACCTAAACTGGAACATACTTAACACCCCAACCATCCTACAATCCAAGCTTGATGCCCTCAATCTCACACAAATGATCAATGAACCTACCAGGTACCACCCCAAAGCCGTAAACACGGGCACCCTCATAGATATCATCCTAACCAACTTGCCCTCTAAATACACTTCTGCTGTCTTCAACCAAGATCTCAGCGATCACTGCCTCATTGCCTGCATCTGTAATGGGTCAGCGGTCAAGCGACCTCCACTCATCACTGTCAAACGCTCCCTGAAACACTTCAGCGAGCAGGAAATTCTAATCGACCTGGCCCGGGTATCCTGGAATGATATTGACCTCATCCCGTCAGTAGAGGATGCCATGGTTATTTTTTTTAAATGCCTTCCTCACCATCTTAAATTAAGCATGCCCCATTCAAGATATTTAGAACCAGGTACAGATATAGCCCTTGGTTCTCTCCAGACCTGACTGCCCTTAACCAACACAAAAACATCCTATGGCATTCTGCATTAGCATCGAACAGCCCCCGTGATATGCAACTTTTCAGGGAAGTCAGAAACCAATATATACAGGCAGTTTGAAAAGCCAAGGCTAGTTGCAACACAAACTCTAAAAGGTTCTGGGACACTGTAAAGTCCAAGGAGAATAAGAACACCTCCTCCCAGCTGCCCAATGCACTGAGGACAGGAAACTCTGTCACCACCGATAAATCCACTATAATTGAGAATTTCAAAAAGCATTGTTCTACGGCTGGCCATGCTTTCCACCTGGCTACCCCAACCTCGGGCAACTGCACCGGGGTAGGCACCGGGCAACTCGCCCTTCCCCATTTCCCCTTCTCCCAAATCCAGTCAACTGATGTTCTGAAAGAGCTGCAAAATCTGGACCCTACAAATCAGCCTGGCTAGACAATCTGGACCCTTTCTTTCTAAAATGATCTGCCAAAATTGTTGCAACCCCTATTACTAGCCTGTTCAACCTCTCTTTCGTGTCGTCTGAGATTTCCAAAGATTGGAAAGCAGCTGCGGTCATCCCCCTCTTCAAAGGGGTACACTCTTGACCCAAACTGCTACAGACCTATATCTATCTATCCTATCTATCCTGCCTTTATAAGGTCTTGGAAAGCCAAGTCAACAAACAGATTACCGACCATTTCGAATCCCACCGCACCTTCTCCGCTATGCAATCTGGATTCAGAGCTGGTCATGGGTGCACCTCAGCCACACCCAAGGTCCTAAACGATATCTTAATCGCCATCGATAAGAAACAATACTGTGCAGCCATAATCATTGACCTGGCCAAGGCTTTCGACTCTGTCAATCACCACATCCTCATCCGCAGACTCGATAGCCTTGGTTTCTCAAATGATTGCCTTGCCTGGTTCACCAACTACTTCTCTGATAGAGTTCAGTGTGTCAAATCGGAGGGCCTGTTGGCCGGGCCTCTGGCAGTCTCTATGGGGGTGACACAGGGTTCAATTCTTGGGCCGACTCTATTCTCTGTATACATCAATGATGTCGCTCTTGCTGCTGGTGAGTCTCTGATCCACCTCTACGCAGACGACACCATTCTGTATACTTCTGGCCCTTCTTTGGACACTGTGTTAACAACCCTCCAGACGAGCTTCAATGACATACAACTTCCCTTCCGTGGCCTCCAATTGCCCTTAAATACAAGTAAAACTAAATACATGCTCTTCAATCGATCGCTGCCTGCACCTGCCCGACCGCCCAGCAACACTACTCTGGACGGTTCTGACTTAGAATATGTGGACAACTACAAATACCTAGGTGTCTGGTTAGACTGTAAACTCTCCTTCCAGACTCACATCAAACATCTCCAATCCAAAGTTAAATCTAGAATTGGCTTCATATTTCACAAGAAAGCATCCTTCACTCATGCTGCCAAACACGCCCTTGTAAAACTGACCATCCTACCAATCCTCGACTTCGGCGATGTCATTTACAAAATAGCCTCCAATACCCTACTCAATAAATTGGATGCAGTCTACCACAGTGCCATCCGTTTTGTCACCAAAGCCCCATATACTACCCATCACTGCGACCTGTACGCTCTCGTTGGCTGACCCTCGCTTCATACTCGTCGCCAAACCCACTGGCTCCAGGTCATCTACAAGACCCTGCTTGGTATAGTCCCCCCTTATCTCAGCTCGCTGTTCACCATAGCAGCACCCACCTGTAGCACGCGCTCCAGAAGGTATATCTCTCTGGTCAACCCCAAAACCAATTCTTCGTTTGGCCGCCTCTCCTTCCAGTTCTCTGCTGCCAATGACTGGAACAAACTACAAAAATCTTTGAAATTGGAAACACTTATCTCCCTCACTAGTTTTAAGCACCAGCTGTCAGAGCAGCTCATAGATTACTGCACCTGTACATAGCCCATCTATAATTTAGCCCAAACAACTACCTCTTCCCCTACTGTATTTATTTATTTATTTTGCTCCTTTGCACCCCATTATTTTTATTTCTACTTTGCACATTCTTCCACTGCAAATCTACCATTCCAGTGTTTTACTTGCTATACTGTATTTACTTTGCCACCATGTTTTTTGTTTGTTGCCTTTACCTCCCTTATCTCACCTCATTTGCTCACATCGTATATAGACTTATTTTTCTACTGTATTATTGACTGTATGTTTGTTTACTCCATGTGTAACTCTGTGTTGTTGTATGTGTCAAACTGCTTTGCTTTATCTTGGCCAGGTCACAATTGAAAAATAAGAACTTGTTCTCAACTTGCCTACCTGGTTAAAGGTGAAATAAAAAAATAAAAGAATAAATTCAAGTTTAGCTAAAGCTAACATAACATGGTTTCATGTGTTTAACTGACATGTTCTATCTCTATGATGGCACGTATACCAACCTCTAACCAAATTTCTCCAAAACACTACCAGCAACCAAGCCAGCTCGTGCACCAGAACCATGGCTTTCGTTGTCCGAGGCATCAGTATGTCAGGTCTCAGATCATGCCAACTTAGAAAATTTGCTACATTTAGAAATATATAATACAACTACACTGGATAAACCAGAACCTATAATAGTCTCTGCTTCTTACCTTGACCAGAAACATGTTGTAGCAGCACAGTGTCCAGTTTACTAAATCTATCTCTGTCTCTCATTCTTCTCCCATTCAGGAGTCAGTGTTGGTAATGCTGCCAGAGGGAACCAGTAATCCAGTCTTAACCCTAACACTGATTACCAGTGTCCAGTCCACTGGGTCTATGTGGAAACGTAGAGTTTAAGTCTATAAGATGTAACCTTCTCCCAGTCATCTCCCATTCAGGAGAGGTAGTCTAGTGTTTCTTAGTCAGTGTTCCTCTTACTGCCACAGTGGCCTCAGTAATCCAGTGGGTAGACTAACCAAAAGTGACTGACTAAATGTTCTGGGTCAGATCATAATTCTGGCAGGCAACCCAAAGCCTGAATCAGGCCATGTTGATGACGGGTCAAAACCGGTCAGTACCTCAGTACCGGACGGCTGATTTGGTGGGATCCAGTTATTCTGTTCTGCTGAGTCTGACTGACTGAGATCTGGAGAGTAGTATGTGTGTGTGTGTGTATGTGTGTGTGTGTGTGTGTGTGTGTGTGTCTGCCTGTCTGTCTGTGTGTGTGTGTGTGTGTGTGTCCTATAGTTTCCCTAATACAGAGACCAACAGAAGTGTTGTTGTCAATATCAATATCAGCACCCCTCAACAACCTCTTCACACAGTATGGAGTAGTACGGTGTTTGGAAAAGAGAGCAGACCCTTACAAAAAATGATTGCATTTTTGAAACTGCAGTAAAAGTGCAGTAACTGCAGTCAACTGTGGTATTTTGGACATAGTAATTGCAAAATAACTGCAGTGTACTTCAGTTGAACTGCAGTTATACTGCACTCTAACTGCAGTTACACAGCAAAACTACTGCAGTAAAAGTGCAGTAACTCCAGTCAACTGTGGACGCAATTTTGGACGCAGTAATAAAACAATAACTGCAGATATACTGCAGTTTAACTGCGCTCTGACTACAATCTTTTTTCGTAAGGGAACGGCCTGTTCCTGTTTCCAGTCTAAAGCCTCTTAAGCACCTGTTAGTGTCTCAGGCCTCTTACTGATAATCAGACACACTGGGTCAGTAGGGGTTACAGTCTGCTGTCCTGATAGGGACAAACTCACACCGATTCAGGGGGACTTTAGTCAGTGGAGGCGAAAACCTCCTCAGTGAATTTCATAAAAATAAAAGAGTGAAAGATTAAAAAAGATCAAACTATGCTAAATATATTAACTTCAACAAATAATTGATTAAAACACATTGTTTTAATATGAAGGTCTACAATAGTGTCACGGATCCCTCCAAACTTTCATTCACGCACACCTGTCCCCTATTCCCACTGATTAGTACTTGTATAAGTGTTACCTTTGGTTTCCATTGGCCTGTCCATTATTGTTACTATTTCCGTTGGTGCGTGTGAGTACCTGTGCTGTGTGTTTTGGCTTTCGTTGTGGATTGCATAGGTGATTACGGGTCTCGTCCCGTGTGTTAATTATTGTGTGCGTGTTATTTATTCCTCGCTCTTTTGTTTGGGTTTCAACCCTGTGTTTTGTTATATGTTCGTTTCGTCTTCGTCCCTGCTGAAATTTTGGAGTATAATAAAAAAAACGATTTCTTCCTGCGCCTGTCTTCGAATAATTTATGCCAGCATGACAAGTAGCCTCAACGGCAGTCTGTAGGCTACCACAAGGGTGTAGCCGAAGGACAGCTACCTTCTGTTCTCCTCTGGCTACATCAACTTCCATACAAAACCTAGGAGGCTTGTGATTCTCACACCCGTTCATAGACTTACACAGTAATTATGACACGTCCTCCAACCTATCATAGCGCTTGCAGCACGAACTGACATGTTGTCCACCCAATGAAAGGATCAGAGGATGAATCTAGTACTGAACACATACTACAGCTAGCTTGCACTGCAGTGCATGCAATATGGTGAGTAGTTGACTCAAAGAGAGAAAAAGAAGGCCTCCTGAGTGATCTAAGGCATTGCACTGCAGTGCTAGCTGTGCCACTAGAGAGCCTGGTTCGAGTCCAGGCTCTGTCGCAGTCGGCCATGACCGGGAGACCCATCAGGCGGTGCACAATTTGGGTTACGGTAGGGTTTGGCTGGCAGGGATGTTCTTGTCCCATCACGCACTAGTGACTCCTATGGCGTGCCGGGTGCAATGTACGCTGACACAGTCGCCAGGTGCTTCCTCTGACACATTGATGCGGCTGGCTTCCAGGTTAAGTGGGCGTTGTGTCAAGAAGCAGCTTGACACTGGGTTGTGTTTCGGAGGACGCACGGCTCTCGACCTTCACCTGTCCCGAGTATGTACAAGACAAGACCATAACTACCAACACAAAATTGGGGAGAAAAAGGGGTAAAAAAGAGAGAGAAAGACAACAAAAAGAGAGAGAGAGAGAGAGCTATATATGTATATATTTCACTTTAACTTACTTAGTACTCTGTACTTAAACACGCGGCTCAAACAGTGAGGGATGCTATGTTACCTAGCTGGCTATGGCTAACCAACACTGGAACTCTTCCAAGTCAAGGTAAGCTTTTGGTTTTATTAATTTATTGCCACTGGGGCCCGCTGGTGTAACTGCTAAACTGATTGCTAACTGTACACTGTATTTTATGATGTAATGGTTTTATTAACACGTTAGTTCTAGTAGCTATGTTGACTTGATGTTAGCTAATATGGTGACAAAGATGTAGGCTGGGTGTAGCGGTTATGATATGAAGGTTTGTCTTGGAAATGTTTTTATTTGCCTGGTCAGACAGCTGATGTGTTGTGCACTGAAGTCCATAAGTGAAGGGAAAAGGTGAGAGGAGGAGAGCGTGTAGATATGTGGCGGTCGATGCCGTTTAATATGAGGGAGGACGATATTTTTTTTTACAGCACATTGGATAACTGTCATTCATATTCCATTCACCCAGCTCAATGTAACATTGATATGTTTAGGCTACTATATGATACTCAAAAGTTTCCCTAAACCAATCATGAGGTTGCTACAACCTAGCCTAAAAATACAAGTTTACAACATAGGTGCACAGGTTGAGATACATTTTTCTGAACAAGGTGACAGACATTGACACATTCAATACTGCCTTGCGCAATCTTGCCTTGATCTAGATGATCTAGTGTGTAATCATTAGTCCAACAGTTGCAAACAAGAGTTTTTATTGGACAAATTCAGATATGTTTATCCATGTTTTCTTCTGTTTGCTTCTGTTGCAGAAACCTTTTTCAACAGAATAGGCGAAATGAATACACCCCCGAACACACGCAAACACAGTTCACTTTTATAGCAGCCACATCGTTATATAATTCCTTATCGCAGCAATGCCCTCTCCACCTCTGACATTTTCCCTTCGCTTGTGGACTTCAGTGCACAACACACCAGCTGTCACAGATTTGAGTAGTATGTATTTTCTTGAATCAGCTATTGAGAGATATTGAGAGCTAATGCATGTTTCATTCTGAAAGCTCACCTCTCCCAACAATGCTGACCAAAGATGATGTTTGGGCACTTCTACCTGTGTACAGTGCATTCGGAAAGTATTCAGACCACTTTTTCTGCATTTTGTTACATTACAGGGGGGGCAGTGTAGCCTAGTGGTTAGAGCGTTGGACTGGTACCCGGAAGGTTGCAAGTTCAAACCCCCGAGCTGACAAGGTACAAATCTGTCGTTCTGCCCCTGAACAGGCAGTTAACCCACTGTTCCTAGGCCGTCATTGAAAATAAGAATTTGTTCTTAACTGACTTGCCTAGTTAAATAAAGGTAAAATAAAAATAAATAAAAAACAGCCCTATTCTAAAATTGATTAAATGAAAAAATGTCCTCATCAATCTACACACATCAATAATGACAAAGTGAAAACAGGTTTATTGAAATACCTTATTTACATAAGTATTCAGACTCTTTGCTGTGAGAATCGAAATTGAGCACAGGTGCATCCTGTTTTCACTGATCATCCTTCAGAGCAAAAACCAAGCCATGAGGTCCAAGGAAATGTCTGTAGAGCTCCGAGACAGAATTGTGTCGAGGCACAGATCTGGGAATGGGTACAAAACATTTCTGCAGCATTGAAGGTCCCCAAGAACACAGTGGCCTCCATCATTCTTAAATGGAATAAGTTTGGAACCACATAGACTCTTCCTATTGCTGGCCGCCCAGCCAAACTTTGCAACCTTGGGAGAGGGACCTTGGTCCGGGATATGACCAAGAACTCAATGGTCACTCTGACAGAGCTCCAGAGTTCCTATGTGGAGATGGGAGAACCTTCCAGAAGGACAACCATCTTTGCAGCACTCCAACAATCAGACCTTTTTGGTAGAGTGGCCAGACGGAAGCCACTTCTCAGTAAAAGGCACATGACAGCCTGCTTGACTCAGACCATGAGAAATAAGATTCTCTGGTCTGATGAAACCAAGATTGAACACTTTGGCCTGAATGTCAAACATCACATCTGGAGGAATCCTGGCACCATCCCTACGGTGAAGCATGGTGGTGGCAGCATCATGCTGTGGAGATGTTTTTCAGTGGCAGGGACTGGAAGACTAGTCAGGATAGAGGGAAAGATGAACGGAGCAAAGTACAAAGTACCTGCTCCAGAGTGCTCAGGACCTCAGACTGGTTCACCTTCCAACAGGACAACAACCCTAAGCACACAGCCAGGACAATGCAGGAGTTTCTGAATGTCCTTGAGTTGCCCAGCCAGAGCCTGTACTTTAACACAATCGAAAATCTCTGGAGAGACCTGAAAATAGCTGTGCAGTGACGCTCCCCATCCAACCTGACAGAGCTTGAGAGGATCTGGGAGAAACTCCCCAATTACAGGTGTGCCAAACTTGTACCGTCAAACCCAAGAAGACTCTAGGATGTAATCGCTGTCCAAGGTGCTTCAACAAAGTCTTGAGTAAAGGGTCTGAATAATTATGCAAATGTCGTATTTCCAGTTAAAATGTTTTATACATTCACCAAAAAAATAATCAAAAACCTGTTTCTGCTTTGTCGTTATGGGGTATTGTGTGTTGATTGATGAGGGGAAAAAATATTTTATACATTTTAGAAATTGGCTGTTTCGTAACAAAATGTGGAAAAAGTGAATGGATATGAATGCTCTGTATCACCTTTACTGTTGGATGGGGAGTTGAAAATGGAAATATGGAAGAGGAAGACAGGGAATTGCCAGTAATGATGGAGAACCAGGAACTGCAGACACACAGTGCAACACCACAACACTTATTAAATAAGACTTGGCATAAGATCTTCTCTAATCATTACAGGGATATGACTGTGAATATATTAAGCAACACCTCCCCCATAAGCATTCCTGTTTCTTCTAAAGATGTTATATCCTTGTATTGCTACTGCTGTATTATGAAATTAATTATCTAACTGAGTCGCAGAAATGGCTAATATATCTACTGTATGTTATCTGATAGTAAGTTATTGATTTCATTAACCTTATTTCTAAGGCTACATTTATTAATATGGGCTATTTTCAGCTCTTTCCTGGGTAGCTTATCAGAGATAGACACAATATGGAAAATAGCAAACAAAGCCAGACCAAAAAAAATACAGCAGTCCATTAATCAGTTGGTGTGTGTGTGCCGCGGGGTTGAAGCTACGAACCCATAGGCTTGGCTTGCTCATCCCTTCCAAACTTTTTGGAAGGAGAGTGGACAATGAGCCTGTTATAGGGGATGTTACCAATATCCCCACGTGCTCTGGCAGCTTTCCTAGCTGGGATCAGTTCTTTCCTCTTCTGGCATACCGTTTCAGGATTGTCCTTATTGAGGAAGATGTACGCTTTTATCAAGTTCTTGGCTCTTTCCATAACAGCTAACTTGTCCTTGAACCTCAGGAACTTGACCACTATCGGCCTGGGCCTGTCACCTGGGCCGGTGGTGGGTTTTCCAGTCTTGTGGGCACGCTTGACCTCAATCTTCCTCAATCTTCACTTTGTCCTCAGACTCCATCCAGGTCTTGTGGTGATTCTGCAACTCCGTCCAAAACACGGTTGTTCAGCCTTGATTGTCCCTTGAGTTAATCTGGATTCTCCTTCATTGTTATCATGGATTCACATACAGAACTGATATCCTCTCTAAATGACTTAGGGATTGCTGTCATCTTGCCGTTCTCCTGTTTAAACTCATCGAGCTGACCCTGGGAGAACTTCAAACTGTTCACCTGATCCTGGACCTCTCTGGTCTGGTCATCCATTCTTTTATTTGTTGACTCCACCAGTATTTGGACACAACACTTGAAGCTATTTTCTTGTTGTTGTAACTGCTCGAAGAACTCTTTTTGTTTGTTTAAAAGATCCTTCACCTGTGATAGAGTGACATCATTGTCCTCAATGCTACTCCCATATGCTTTGGTCTTTGTCATGGTAGCAACGTAGGTTACACTGTTACTCCTCGCAGTTACAGACACGGCAGGTCTCAGGGAATATTAAAAACAACAACAACAACCAGCAGAGATCTAGACAGCCAAAAGCCCATGGCAGATGCTTAATCCCAATCGCCATCTCCGTCCACAATGCTGAAACTTACTTGACGGTAACAGCGTCCACTGTTGCCCATGGTTTCCACATCATCTCCCCTGACGTCTTCACACATGGATGGACATCAAATACTGACTTGTATGACTGACTTGTATTACGGGTGACCTGGCTGAAAATGCTTGCGTGCTATCTAACTCAACATAGCAGTACAAAATAATAATAAAAGAATAAATAAAATATAACAAGTAATCAGAGGAAGGTAGTAATTATAGTAACAAGACTGATAGGTACACAATAGGATATACAGTGTAAATTATGACTATGTCAAGTTTGACCGTGTTGCAAACATAAAGTGGGTAGCATATTGGTCACACAGTTGATTAAGTCGTATATAATAGAACAGCAGCATTAACTGTGTGTGAGTATGTGTGTTTGTGCTTGTACGTGTGTGTTGATGTGCGGTTTTGTGTGTCTGCTTGTGTGTAAAGATTTGATGTGTGGAGAATCCTTGCAAACAGGTTCTAATGTTTAGATATTGTCCTTCGTCATATGAGGAGAGGAGGGTAAGGTTTCCTCCCTCACTACCTCATCCCTACTGCAGTGGAGGTCACCTTTATGTGAAGTCACACACGCACACACAAACACAAACACGCACACGCACACGCACGCACACACACACGCACACACACACACACACACACACACACACACACACACACACACACACACACACACACACACACACACACACACCTGCAAACACACATCTTTGCTGCCACCTTCTCGAACTCTGTCAGCGATAAACAGCGATAAACAGACTTTCTCTCTGTCTGCCCTACATACACACAAGCACAACTCTCACTTGTGTGTGTAAGGCAGTGAGCAGACAGAGTGTGTGTGTGTGTAAGGCAGTGAGCAGACAGAGTGCGACGGAGGCATATTTCTGAGGCTGGTAGAAAGGTACCAGAGTGAGTCACGCTCCTGCATTTTCTGCCCCAGTAAACTTAGCCCATACAAACCGACCTTCAAGGTACAATAAGTACATTACCTGATTTTCTATCACTAATATACACGTTTGAACTCTGCCTATTGCTAAGAAAATACAGAACTCAGTACAGCTACATAATCCATAGCCTGGACACACACACACTATTACATACACTATCACATACACTATCACATACACTATCACATACACTATCACACACACTATCACATACACTATCACACACACTATCACATACACTATCACATACACTATCACATACACTATCACACACACTATCACATACACTATTACATACACTATCACACACACTATCACATACACTATCACATACACTATCACACACACTATCACACACACTATCACACACACTATCACATACACTATTGCATATACTATCACATACACTATCACACACACTATCACACACACTATCACATACACTATTACATACACTATCACACACACTATCACATACACTATCACATACACTATCACACACACTATCACACACACTATCACACACACTATCACATACACTATCACACACACTATCACACACACTATCACATACACTATCACATACACTATCACACACACTATCACACACACTATCACATACACTATTACATACACTATCACACACACTATCACATACACTATCACATACACTATCACACACACTATCACATACACTATCACACACACTATCACATACACTATCACATACACTATCACACACACTATCACACACACTATCACATACACTATCACACACACTATCACACACACTATCACACACACTATCACATACACTATCACACACACTATCACACACACTATCACACACACTATCACATACACTATCACACACACTATCACACACACTATCACACACACTATCACATGCCCTATCACACACACTATCACACACACTACCACATACACTATCACATAAACTATCACATACACTATCACATACACTATCACACACACACTATCACATACACTATCACATACACTATCACACACACTATCACATACACACACACACACACACTATCACATACACTATCACATACACTATCACACACACTATCACATACATTATCACACACATTATCACATACTCTATCACATACATTACCACATGCACTATCACATACACTCACCCTCCCGAGACATACACAGTATCACACACTATCACATAAACTATCACATACACTATCACACACACTATCACATACACTATCACATACACTATCACACACATTATCGCATACACTATCACATACACTATCACATACACTATCACACACACTATCACACACACTATCACATACACTATCACATACACTATCACACACATTATCACATACTCTATCACATACACTATCACACACACACACACACACACACACACACACACACACACACACACACACACACACACACACACACACACACACACACACACACACACACACACACACACACACACACACTATCACATACACTATCACATACACTATCACATACACTATCACATGCACTCACCCTCCCGAGACATACACAATATCACACACACTATCACATACTCTGTCACACACACTATCACATACACTATCACACACATTATCACACACACTATCACATACACTATCACACACACACTATCGCACACACTATCACTATCACATACACTATCACATACACTCACCCTCCCGAGATACACACACTATCACATACACTATCACATACACTCACCCTCCCGAGACACACACACTATCACACACACTATCACATACACTTTCACAAACATTATCACACACATTATCACACACACTATCACATACACCGTCACATACACTCACCCTCCTGAGACACACACAATATCACACAAACTAACACATACACTATCACATACACTATCACATACACTATCACACACACTATCACACACCCTATCACATACACTATCACATACACTATCACACACACGATCATATACACTCGCCCTCCTGAGACACACACACTATCAGACACACTATCACATACACTATCACATACACTATCACATGCACTAACACATACACTCACCCTCCCGAGACACACACACTATCACATACACTATCACACACACTATCACATACACTATCACATACACTATCACATACATTCACCCTCCCGAGACACACACTATCACATACACTCACCCTCCCAAAACACAGGCTACCCCCGACCCAAACTTGGGTAGTGTATGTTTACACATGTGTTCAATGGTAAACATTTTATGAACATGTTACATATTTAATCTGTATTTAGACGGGAAGTGGAGGGAAATGGAGTAAACATGATGCTAACTCCAGGGGGTCCAGGGGAACATGGGAGAGCAGGGTTACCACAGGAGGGAGAGAGACTGTCTGTCCCGTATTCCTATCATATCCCATCATTCCTCAATCTTTATCGATTCTACATGGGGGAAGGAGGAGCCAGGAGGAACAGGGGGAGGGGGTCAGAGCTAGTAGAGAGGGGGGGTGGGGGGGGGGGGGGGTGAGTCCAGTGTCTCTCCAGTAGACAGGCCTGTCAATCTGTCACTAACACACCCTGTAATTATTATTCAACATACAGACTATAACATATGCTGCATAATCTCTCTCTACTGCTCATCTCTCCTCTTCTCTGTCCCCTCCCTCCCTCCCTCCCGTATATTGATGTTTTTCTCCCTTTCTTATAGCATATGCTGCACATTCACAGCAGGGGGCGCAGGCAGAGGTCATCAATTAAACATGCAGTAGACACACACACACGCACCTGGTCTCCCTGTTAGTTGCCCTGTCATATAGACAGTATAATGACAGGTGTGTGTATGTGTGTATGTGTGTGTGTGTGTGTGTGTGCATGTGTGTGTGTGCATGTGTATGTATGTATGTATGTGTGTGTGTGTGTGTGTGTGTGTATTGGGGGAGAGAGATCTAATAAAAAGCTGAGTTTATTGAGGCCAAACGGGCAATCCACTTGGAGACACAGGACCACAGCTCATTACGAAGTCTGAGCTGAATACAGAGGAAGACCAGGTGATTCCCATTAAACAGCACACTCTACTGGTCAGCATTTGAACTGCTGCTGAGGAGAGGACGGCCCTTTAGAGGAACAAAGACTAAAATATATTTATACCTTAGGAAGACACAACAAGACGTACTTGAACTCAGACATCATTACAGTGAACCTTTTGGCCCTGATGTGGAGACAACGTTGATAATTGCCTCTGACCCAGTTTTCTACGTAGATGTTTATTCTTTCTCCATGATTATGTGTATGTGTCTGTGTGTCTGTGTGTGTGTGTTAGTTGTAACATACATAGACATACACTCACATACACACATACAGCTAATGACCTAGCATCACCGCCTCTAGGAGAGTATGTATCACACAGCTGAATTTTAATAACTAAAAACACACACACACACACACACAATTCACACACACACTATATGATTATTATATGGTCCACAACACAATCACCCACAAAGACAAGCCAATTCACACAACTATGTGTTTGCCACACACACACACACACACACACACACACACACACACACACACACACACACACACACACACACACACACACACACACACACACACACACACACACACACACACACACACACATAATTAACTGACAGCTGCTCACATCTGATGCACACATAAATGTGATACATAAATGTGATATGTGTTATGTTTAGTTGTTCTACGTGGCAATAATGACAGAGCATAGAGGGTCACCGATACACTTAGAGACATGTAATTGCTCTTCTGAGAGGGGAATAAGCATCAATCTGGCAATTTTCATCTTATACTGAAGAATAATTCAGTGTAATGGGACTGCACAAAACACAGAGTTATTTCAACTAAATATTATTAAGTAACTTGATTTTATTTTTCTCAACTTTTTGGGCAAATTGTTACCTGAAAATGTTTAGTTGGCCCAAACTTAGCTACAGCTAAATTTCAGTCAATTGAACATGATGTGTTTGCTTCAAATGATCTCATATGTCCATTCAACTACAAATGATTATTTGGCGATCTTAACCCCCCCTAAAGGCTGTGGAACTACAGTGAACAAAAATATAAATGCAACATGTAAAGTGTTGGTCCCATGTTTCATGAGGTGAAATAAAAGATCCCAGAAATGTTCCATACGCACAAAAAGATTATTTCTCTCTAATTTTGTGAACAAATTAGTTTACATTCCTGCTAGTGAGCATTTCTCCTTTTCCAAGATAATCCATCCACCTGACAGGTGTGGCATTTGAAGAAGCTGATTTAAAAGCATGATCATTACACAGATGCAACCTGTGCTGGGGACAATAAAAGGCCACTTTAAAATGTGAGGATTTGTCACACAACACAACGCCACAAATGTCTCAGGTTTTGAGGGAGTCTGCAATTAGCATGCTGACTGGAGGAATGTCCACCAGAGCTGTTGACAGAGAATTTAATGTTCATTTCTCTACCATAAGCCTCTTCCTATGTCATTTTAGAGAATTTGGCAGTACAATCAACTGGTCTGACAACCGCAGTGTGGCGTTGTGTGGGCAAGCGGTTTGTGAGCAGGGTGGGGTTATGGTATGGGCAGGCATAAGCTAAGGACACTAAACACAACTGCATTTTATCAATGACAATTTGAATGCACAGAGATACCGTGACAAGATCCTGAGGCCCATTGTCATGCCATTAATGTGCCGCCATTACCTCATGTTTCAGCACGATAATGCACAGCCTTTTGCCTTAAGGAAGCTGAAAATGTCCCAGTTCTTCCATGGCCTGCATACTCACCAAACACCAGACATGTCACCCAGTGAGCATGTTTGGGATGCTATTGATACGACGTGTACGGCAACGTGTTCCAGATCCCGCCAATATCCAGGAACTTTGCACAACCATTGAAGAGGAGTGGGACAACATTCCACAGGCCACAATCAACAGCCTGATCAACTCTATGCGACGGAGATGTGTCGCGCTGCATGGGGCAAATGGTGATCCACGCCCCTACCATTTGTTAAGGTATCTGTGACCAACAGATGCATATCTGTATTCCCAGTCTTGTAAAATCCATAGATTAGAGCCTAATGAACTTATTTCAATTTAGTGATTGCCTCATATGAACTGTATCTCAGTAAAATCTTTGAAATTGTTTTCAAAGTACATATTTGACACACTTTGACATACATGATTATATTGTGCATATTCATTTACCAGTAATTATTATTCAACAACCTGGGATTTGAATTCACAATTGATTGGTTCACAGCATTCCATTCTTCCTGTTACTCCACCATGTCTGTGTTTATAACTGATTTAACCTATATTGTTACACTTTGCACTTCAAAGTAAATCTCAGCTCTGTTAAAAAGTACATTCAAGAAAAACTATTTTTATGATCATGGCGATTAAAACTTCTTATGGCTGGTTGAAGTATTGAGTAGCTTGGATGAATAAGGTGCCCAGAGGTGCCACTCAGTCCCAGTGGCTAATATATACATATTATTAGTATATTTGGATAGAAAACACTCTGAAGTTTCTTAAACTGTTTGAATGATGTCTGTGTATAACAGAACTCATATGGCAGGCAAAAACCTGAGAAAAAATCCAACCAGGAAGTGGTCGTTTTTCAACTCATTCCCTATTGAAGATACAGTGGAATATTGGTCATGTTGCTCTTCCTAAGGCTTCCACTAGATGTCAACAGTCTTCAGAACCTTGTTTGATGCTTCTACTGTGAAGTGGGGGCGAATGAGAGGGGAATGAGTCAGAGGTCTGGCAGAATGCCTTGAGCTCGTGACACTCGTTCAAGTGTGAGCGAGCTCTGTTCCATTGCTTTTCTACAGACAAAGGAATTCTCCGGTTGGAACATTATTGAAGATTTATGTTAAAAACATCCTAAAGATTGATTCTTTACATCGTTTGACATGTTTCTACGGACTGTGACGGAACTTTTTGACATTTCGTCTGCTCCCGGTGAACGCGCTTCGTGACTTTACCAAACGCGCTAACAAAAGGAGCTATTTGGACATAAATGATAGACATTATTGTGGCACTGGGATTCATGGGAGTGCATTCTGATGAAAATCATCAAAGGTAAGTGAATATTTATAATGTTATTTCTGACTTCTGTTGACTGCACAATATGGCAGATTTTGGCTTGTTTGGGCTCTGAGCGCTGTACTCAGATTATTGTATGGTTTGCTTTTTCCATAGAGCTTTTTTGAAATCTGACACAGCGGTTGCATTAAAGAGACGTGTATCTAAAGTTCCATGTATAACACTTGTATTTTCATTAACATTTATGATGACTATTTCTGTAAATTGATGTGCCTCTCTGCAAAATCACCGGATGTTTTTGGAACTACTGAACATAACGTGCCAACGTATGCTGAGATTTCTTGATATAAGTATGAACTTTATTGAACAAAACATACATGTATTGTGTAACATGAAGTCCTATGAGTGTCATCTAATGAAGATCATCAAAGGTTAGTGATTAATTCTAACTCTATTTCAGATTTTTGTGACTCCTCTCTTTGGTTGGGAAAATGGCTGTGTTTTTCTGAGACTGACGCCGTAAAGCCTATTTGAAATCGGACACTGTGGTGGGATTAACAAGAAGTGTATCTTTAAAATGGTGTGAAATACTTATATGTTTGAGGAATTTTAATGATGGGATTTCTGTTATTTTGAATTTGGCGCCTTGCACTTTCACTGGCTGTTGTCAAATAATGGATTCCGTTAACGGGATCTCAACCCTAAGAAGTTTTAAGGAGTAACATTGAAAAATAGTAATATGCCCCAAACACGTTATATAACTACACAGTAAAAACTAAATTGCCTAAATAAGTAAATCAAATCAAAGATGAGAGAATAGTCAGATTAACGGATACATGACACAGACATGTTGGTGTAGCAGGAAGATCAGAATTCCAGAAACTAAGAGGTTGCAGGTATATGCAAGTATAAGTATATGTTAAAAGCACTGCATTTGTCACCAGTTGCACAGCCATTTTTAAGTTAAGATGACGAAACAATAATTTACAGTTGAATTAACATATGAGACAATATGAATTTTTGCCAGTTTTCTCAAGTCTGGGTCAGTTTGTTTACCTAACACTTGGACTGAAAAGTTAAGTAAAAGTACAAAAAGGCTGTGGAACCAGTTACTTAATAATATATATATTTTTTTTACAGTGCAGATGGGAAGAGGAGAGGGACCGACTTCGGTGGAAGTCGTGACAGGTACAGTGTCTGAGCTCTGGACTGTAAGGGATTTGATGCCAACTGCTGCAGTATGGGACTGCTTTCTATTATGCGTGTAGTGACGGATTGGGAAGAGAAAATGTCCCGGGCATTATTGACACACCGGCACATTTTTTACCTCGAGGAACCCCATTACTAGTCAAATAATTATAGTTTTGTGCAAAACCCTCAATTTCAACAGGCTCAGTAGGCTTAAGAGTGGCGCAGCGATCTACGGTACTGCATCTCAGTGCAAGAGGCGTCACTACAGTCCATGGTTTGATTCCAGGCTGAATCACATCCGGCCGTGATTAGGAGTCCCATAACGATGGCACACAATTGGCCCAGCATTATTCGGGTTTGGACGGGGGTAGGCCGTCATTGTAAATAAGAATTTGTTCTTAACTGACTTTCCTAGTCAAATACAAATAAAAAAAGATAGACCAGCCCATCTGGCATTTGCCAGAACTGCCGTATGTCCATCTGTACTGTATGTCCATCTGTCTACAGTTCTCATAGGTGCAGCGTAAATGTGGAAGGTACTGGTGTGTGTGACAGAGTTCTGGATGTGTGTGAGATCAATTTCTCCTCTGCTGCATTGGGCAGGAGTGTATGTAAATTATGAATTAGTTATTTGTGCACTTAAGCATAAAAACTGCAGTTGCAAATGCAGTGCATGCTAATATCCCACTCTGCATAAGGATTACAGTGACTGAACACTGAAAAAGGTGCACTACAATGTGTGTTTGTGCGCATGTCAGCAACCTGATTTCACAAGATTAATATGGGTCTGAAAAGACAAAACATTCTCAGATTTGCAAGACAACATGCAATCAAGGTTAGCAACAGAGTTTATTTTGAGTTTTACTGTCCTTCTCGTCAGTGGCAGGACATTGTCACCAGGCAAAAAGATCAGAGGAAAATGGAACACAAAACAATCACTCAACTGTTACACTTCCTAAAACGGTTCAGAGACATTCCAAGGGTTACAAGCATCAAATATGCTATATTTAACCGTTTCTGCCAGGAAGAGAAACCCACCTAAAATAACATTGGGCTGCATTTAGAATTTTAACAGTCCATGCATTTCTGTTTGTGTGTGGGTCAGAGATTGAAGAGGACAGATGAGGGGATGCTACCAGTGAGGATGACTGCGTGGGCAGACACAGGGTGAGTTCGAGTCGCAGGAGAAAGGGAGGAGAGAAGGAGGTAGAACAGAGGATTTGATGAGGATGAAAGCTTGTAAAGAACAGGTGATGGGTGAGGTTGGAATAGAGAGGAGGAATGGTAAACGTGGTGAGGAAGGGGGAGAGTAGAGGATTTGATGAGGATGAAAGCTTGTAAAGAACGGGTGATGGGTGAGGTTGGAATAGAGAGGAGGAATGGTAAACATGGTGAGGAAGGGGGAGAGTAGAGGATTTGATGATGAAGGGACGGAGATAGGGAGGATAAATATACTGTAGGTGATTGGTGGAAGGGGTGAAGGTTGATTGGAGGGAGGAGAGCATGGAGCTATGGGAGGATGAGAGTAGAGGATTGTGTCAGAAGGGGTGGAGAATAAGAAATGATATCATTCTCTTTCTGAAGGTTGTGTGTGTGTGTGTGTAATAGCCTATCCAGGCTCTGTAGACTGTGTGATACGGTGATGTATGACAAATCAAATCAAATTTTATTTGTCACATCCGCATGGTTAGCAGATGTTAATGCGAGTGTAGCAAAATGCTTATGCTTCTAGTTCCGACAATGCAGTAATAACCAACGAGTAATCTAACCTAACAATTTCACAACAACTACCTTATACACACACAAGTGTAAAGGGATGAAGAATATGTACATAAAGATATATAAATGAGTGATGGTACAGAACGGCATAGGCAAGATGCAGTAGATGATATCGAGTACAGTACATACATATGAGGTGGGTAATGTAGGGTATGTAAACATA